>NC_080570.1:78590839-78831215 GCF_030247185.1 Malaya genurostris | reverse complement strand
TTGCCAGATAGAGGCAATATTGCGAAGAACAGTGGTGTGTCAATGTAGCTAGGTGGTCGTTGTTTTTCTCCACATTATATAGGTCACCCTTTTCCGTTTTCCTCTCGTGATTCTGCGCCCTGGAACTATTTCTAAGGCGCCCTTTCAAATTATCCTTACAAGATGTTATTTTTTAGCTTGAAAATAAATAATAATTTGCGCCCTCACTACGATAATTTAATGTATTCAAAAATACTTTCATCCGGCGCCCTGAAATCTGTTATATGGGTCGCCCTTTTCCGTTTTCCTCTCGTGATTCTGCGCCCTGGAACTATTTCTAAGGCAGCTTTCCAAATCATTCCTAAAAGATGTTATATTTTAGCTTGAAAATAAGTCATAATTTGCGCCCTCACCACGATTATTTAGTGTATTCAAAATACTTTCATCCTGCGCCCTGAAATTTGTTATATGAGCGCCCTTTTCAATTCTCTTACCGTGATTCTGCGCCCTATAATCATTCCTAGTGCGCGCTTCCAAATTATCCTTACAAGATGATATTTATTAAGCTTGAAAACAAATAAAAACTTGTGCCCTCACTGGGATTATCTTATGTATTTAGAAATACTTCCATTCTGCGCCCTGATATTTATGATATGGCCCGTCCTCTTCCATTTTCCTCTCGTGATTCTGAGCCCTGGAACTATTCTTAAGGCGCCCTTCGAAATTATCCTCACAAGATGTTATTTTTGTAGCTTGAAAATAAGTGACGATTTGCTTTCCCAGTAGGTATTATTGCTTCTGCACCCTTCTTGTTTAATTGAATCAGTCATTAACAAAATTTTCGAATATTTTTTTCTTGGTTCCTGAGAAGTTGCAATTTCATGAGCTGGTTAGTCACTGACTAACTGTGACTAACCGCAACTACAGCACTGGTGGATGACTCTATTCATTTTAGAGGATGTTCGTATAACATTCATTTTCGTCACGTAAAATATTCAATTTGACATTTGAAACCAGGTTTACGTGATTTTTCAAGTGAATCGAAACGTGAATTTTTATTTGAGTGTATATTTCTCTCGTCTCCAATTAAGGGGTTACACCTTGGGTTACACCACTGTAGAAAAAAAGAGAAGGACTTTTTCGGGGGAACTAAGTACAAAAACCTGTTTTAATCCATCTAGTGGTGTAATGATGCCTTTCTCATATCAATCATACTATCATATATAATACTGTGGTATTCTTCAAAATAATTTTCTTCGATTTCTTAAAGAATAACCGAAATCAGTTTGTTTGACTGATAAAAACTATCAATTGGAGAAGATTTTAGGGCGATTTAGAATTTTTGACGGTTTTTCGCCCATTTCAGTGATGGTATAAATTTTTAACACACTTACCTTTTTAACCTATATTCCCGATTCAGAAGTCGGATCCAAAATAATATTCAGGAATTTAGTATGGGACCACAAGACCTTGCATTTGAATCAAAGTTTGTGAAAATCGGTTCAGCCATCTCCGAGAAAAGTTACATGCACACACACACACACACACACACACACACACACACACACACACACAGAGAGAGAGAGAGAGAGAGAGAGAGAGAGAGAGAGAGAGAGAGAGAGAGAGAGAGAGAGAGAGAGAGAGAGAGAGAGAGAGAGAGAGAGAGAGAGGGAGAAGAGAGAGAGAGAGAGAGAGAGAGAGAGAGAGAGAGAGAGAGAGAGAGAGAGAGAGAGAGAGAGAGAGAGAGAGAGAGAGAGAGGAGAGAGAGAGAGAGAGAGAGAGAGAGAGAGGAGAGAGAGAGAGAGAGAGAGAGAGAGAGAGAGAGAGAGAGAGAGAGAGAGAGAGATAGATTATGCGACGAACTTTGTCGAATGGTACAGGGTTTTCCAATTGAGCAATTCGTTAACTCTCAAAACGATAGGGTTTACTTGACCGACCGTTCATACGAGAATTTGAGTCATCGATTGGCCACCAGGAGGCAGCACCCGCAACAGATAATGGTTTGGGCCGCTGTAACCGCAGATGGGCGCTCTCCAATCGTTTTCATCGAGCCTGGCGTCAAGGTAAATGCGACATATTATCGGGAAAGTATTCTGGAGGTTGCTTTCGTTGAAGTGAATGTAACAAAAATAAAGCAGAGCACTTCACTTCAGGTTAAATTGAGGTAACTTTATTTACAAGCTTAGCCTAGTTCTTAATATAATACATATTACTCAAGCGATGTTTAACTATACTACAATGATCGGCCACTGCCGATCATATGGTATTGTTCAGCAGCAGTGCGTATCGTATCCACACAAAGAGAGATAGCTACTATTGTCTTGTTGTTTATTGTGCGCAGAAAGCTTGCGTTCCCCGCTTGCTTTCTGCATCACTTCTTACTTCTTGTGGTGAGATATCCTCTCGCCGTATTTTGTTTGTGCTGTTAGCGATTCACAAGCACATATTGCCAAGAATGACAAATTGACCGCTACCACGGATGAAATGTATATTTCAACACTTCCCCACAATTTGTACATTCAGCACTTTGAATAACCTTCTGTGCGTACTTTTTGGTAACCCCTTGGTGAACGCATCGGCTGGTTGATCGGTGCTTGGGATGTATTGAAGATTAACTCTTCCTTCATTGATCAGCTCCCTGATGAAAAGATATTTGATGTCTAAATGTTTCATTCTCTGATGTGACCTTGGTTCCGTTGCAATATGCATGCAAGGGATGCTGTCGTCCATGATGACAAATGTTACCACTATGCCCAATTCGTTCAGAAGCTTTGTTAACCACATTCCTTCTGTTGCCGCTGAGCATAATGCAATTAATTCAGCTTCTGTCGTTGATAAGCTAATCGTTGCTTGCCGTTTCGTTGACCACGAAACCAAGTTTCCATATAATAGGAAAGCAAAAGCTGATACAGATTTTCTATCATCAGTATCATTTGCAAAATCAGCGTCAGCATATCCTACTAACGGTGATTGATAATTTCCATGTGTATTCACTATTTTGGTATGCATGGTTCCTTGCAAGTACCTTAATATACGTTTCAATCCTGACCAGTGCTCGTCTGTTGCACAGTTGTTATATCTGCTAAGTTTGCTAACTGCAGTGCATATATCCGGCCTTGAAGTTAAAGAGAGATATTGTAAACACCCTACTAGTTCTCTGTAAGGATGCTCAGTTGGCTTGCCACCATTATTTGACCATTTTGCATTTGCATCCAGCGGTGTCCCCACTGGTTTACAGTCAATCATTCCAAACTTTTTCAGGACCTTTTTCACATATTCTGCTTGTGAAATTTCCAATATCGCGAATTATTTCCATACCAAGGAAATGTTTCACTTCTTTTAAATCTTTCATTTGGAATATCCTTCCAAGCTCGATTTTTATCCAGTCAATTTTACCAGTATCCTTGGAAATCAACAGTATGTCATCTACATATAAAATCAGAAATATTTCTTTTGATTTTTCCATGTAGATGCAGCAGTCACGTTTTAATGCGATGAATTCAAGCTGCTTAATTTAATCGTCAAACCGTTTATTCCATGATCTGCTTGCTTGCTTCAATCCATACATAATTCTGTGTAGACGGACAGGAATAATTTTTCCGATTTCATTCGCAGGTAATTTCATGTAAATTTCCTCTTCCAATTCTCCATTGAGAAATGCTGTTTTTACATCCATCTGATGAACATGCATTTTATGTTCGTTTGCGAGTTCTAGGATTACACGAACCCTTTCCAATTTGGCCACAGGTGCAAATGTTTCACTGAAATCAAATCCTGGACGTTGCGAACACCCTTTGGCGACTAATCGTGCATTATATCTGCCGTCTTCCTTAATTGAGAAAATCCACTTTGAATAAATTGCTCTAAAACCTTCTGGCACACAGTTAACCACTGTCCATGCCTAGTTTTGATGCAAAGATTTGAGCTCTTCTTTGATTGTTGCTTTCCAATTTAGCCAATCATCCCGCTTTTTCAAATGTTCAATGTTTTGTGGAATTTCATCATCATAGGCTAATGTCAATTTAGCAACGTACTCTGAAAAACCTTTCAGGCTTTCTTCTGTTTCTAGCGCTTCTTCGCAATTCCTACTGTTCCCACTTCTAACCGAAGTAATACTATTATCGCCGATTGCTTATCCAACAATCTATTTATTGCCAGTAGAACTCTGGACTTATCCTCACCGGATTCCAAACTTGTTGCGACAACCTGTCGAGCGCTCTTTATACTCGAAACTTCGTTACTTGACGATCCCGTTTCAATCCGAAATTTTGTATATTACATTCTGTTTCTATCCGAAACTACCGGTTTTAATTCCAAACTACCGAATCCCACTTCTAACCGAAGCAAATAAGAAGACTGATTGTTTCTCTAACAATTCAATCCGAATTTAATTTCTTTCCGAAATTACCGAATCCCCCTTCTAAGTACTGGTGCTTCCTACCACTTCTAACCGAAGTTAATAATACGACCGATTGTTTTTCCAACAATCAATATTGACCAGGGGTGGAATCATGTAAGGTGATTATCACCAAGTGATTATCACTTTTGAAAATTTGGAATCACGTAAGGTGATAATCACCAAGTTCTGTCACCACTGCTGAGAGGCTAACATCACTATCAAACGTTGGCATTACGTAAGGTGATAGTCACCACGATTTAATCACCTTCATGTCAAAATAGAGGTGATAGCAATTTAGTTATCACTTTCAGTAGTGATTTGATTTTTTGAGAAGTGGCTTTATAAATTATTGTCCGTTAGGTGAATTTTAAGCCACTGATATAAAAATAACTTACCAATATTGGTCGGAGAGGATAATTTTTTTAATGAAATTCGTACTCATATTGTGTCAAAATTAAATACCAAAATGAAAAGTAACTTAGTTTATATAGTTTAAAGAATTCATAGAATGAACGGTAGTATTTATCAATTAAATCAATTCATTTATGTTCTAATTATTATTTGAAGGAATATCATTGGGGTATTCGTAAAGTCAAAGATAAATTGCTTTCTGGAAAAGTGATAAGTTTATGAATGTAGACATCTCCTGTTGCACATAACGTAACATAAAAAAATCTATGCTAACATTTTCAGTAGAATTAGATGGCCGTGACTTAGTAAGCGACATATCAGTCTCGTTCAACTGAACGAGTAAATAAGATTAAACTGCGTTCTTAATTTTCTTCTTGTGAGTTGAACTAAATAAGGCAATATTTTTGGACAATTAGTTGCTGCTAATCATAGTGGATATTCGTAGTACCGGTGGGTAAAATTTCCAAAATGGAGGTAGCATTTGAAAGCTCTGTGAAATGCCATGATCGTAAAGTGAATGAAAACTATACAAGAAATTATTTAACGGATCTTTCTCATTCGAGAGGAATGCCATCCGTTGTGAAACATCAAGAAGATCTAACAATTCGTGTCATTTCAAAGCTAGCAAATTTATCCCAAAGAATTGACTGTGACATTGATTTCCATTGAAAAATAAAAATCGGCGCTAAATTAAACCAACAAGTGATTTTTTTTTATTTGTTTGTGCGCAGGTAATTTTTTTCAACGTTACTCTTCGATCCATACAAATCATCATTGATAAACATGACTCGAATTGATGAAAAAAATTGAAAACTAAAGGAATAAAACTTCAGATTTTAAAATATTATATGGGTATACGGCACTTTCATATGTTACTCCTCCTAATATCAACGGTATACGCCACATTCATATTTTACTCCTGAAAAATTGACGTTTCTTGACAGGTGATAAATGGAGTGAAGTTGGCTCAATCACCGGTGATGGTGATAGGAAAAGTGATCACCTTCGGTGATTCCAAACATTCTGGTGATCACCTCGTTATCACCAGGAGGTGATAGTCACTTATCACCTTACATGATTCCACCCCAGGAAATACCCATATTCATCCTAACCGAATAATGCGACTACCAGTTTCTGTCCGAAAGTTCTTTGTTCGTCGATCTTCGTTTCTGTCCGAAACTTTGTATTTTGGATTCTTAACCAACTCAAATGTCCAAGTCTTTCATGCCATGTTTTAAGACTGACTTGTTTCCCGACATACGCTGCTGGATTCTTATCCACCAATGACGACTCATTTCCAATCAAATTAAGGTAGTATAAGTTCTCAATGAGACTTCCAATTGCAATGATTTCCTCATTGGATTCAAAGATGACCTCTTTATCTATAAAAGTAACCCTTTTTCCACAACACTTTTCTAACCGAAAATAAGTTTTCTTCCAAATTTGGAACGAAGAGAACGTTGTACAATTTTAAATAATTTACTTAATTTTTACCAATAACTGAACAGAGTTTCATGTTTCCTTTCTTCGTAGCCCGAAGAGTTTGGCCAGACTTTGCGGTGGTAATGGATACATTTAATGCTTCCACATCCTCCAGCAAGGATTCATCATTCACCATGTGATCAGAAGCGCCGGAATCAACCACGAATCTCACCTTCTTGTTTTTCGGAAACCCAGCCATCATAGCGTGTACTCTTTTCTTCTGCGGTATCTTTGATTTCTCCTTCTCTGCAGCAATGAACTTCTTCATTAACGGACACTTGTTTTTATAGTGACCGGTTTCGTTACACCCGAAACATCTAACGTCCTTTTTCCTGCTAGCTAATGCTACATTTTTAATCTCTTTCCTTTCAGCTTCCCCAGCAGCAGCATCATAGAACATTCGTTTAATTTCCAATATCGGCTTCGCACATAACTCCTCATTGGATAACACCATCAGAGCACCTTTCACATGCCTATACCTTTCCGGTATGGCAATCATGGACCTTTTCTGCCACTGTTAGTGTCGATCCCATGCGTTCTAGTTCACGAATGATGAGATCGTATTCATCAAATATTCTTGACAAGCTGCCAAGATTTCGCTGTTTGATGGAATACAAACGATCCCGCATGTTCACCATCGCGGATGTACCGGCTTTTTGGTACGTCCTCACTAGTGTGTCCATCGCCTCCTTCGGGTATTGCAGTCCGATCAGTTTATTCAGCACAGTGTTGTATACCATCATTACAATGGCATCGATGGCGTCGACGTCTTCATCTATTCTGTGCTTTAGCTTCAATTTTCGTTGTTCGGTTTCGGCTGCAGTTTCCCCAGGGACTTCCTTCGCGTAATCTTCCTC
This sequence comes from Malaya genurostris, assembly GCF_030247185.1. Taxonomy (NCBI): domain Eukaryota; kingdom Metazoa; phylum Arthropoda; class Insecta; order Diptera; family Culicidae; genus Malaya; species Malaya genurostris. Next base: position 78,824,087 of record NC_080570.1, on the reverse strand, counting down.
CTCCGGTGTACGAAGAAGTATGTGTGAGAGCTTCATCTTTGCCAGATGATGCTCTACACGCCATTTCCAGGCTGTGAAATTGGCTTCGTCACCATCAAAGACGTTTAAATGCCTCTGCGAGGAGAATACTGCATGGAATGGTATAGTGCGCTCGAGAGTTCCCCTCTCGTAGGCACCAGTTCTTCGCGATCCACCTTGTCCTGCTTCGCTGCCGTTGTCAGTCATGGTTGACGAATCAGGTTATCCTTGTCACCAGTATAGCCTCCGCGCTGGATTATGTAAACTGTCCGTTTGCACAGTAAACAAACTGTCCGTTTGCTTCAATCGATCTCTACGATTGTACTGTCCCGTAGGTTAACCACCTACTAGAAATGATCAAATAACCTTTGATCGAATAATCGAATAACTTTCGATTTTGGTTGTCAAGATGTAAGGAACCGAATAACCTTCGAACCTTATAATCCTGGGCCCATAACCTTGTTGAAGTGAATAGAACAAAATAAAGCAGAGTACTTCACTTCAGGTTAAATTGAGGTAACTTTATTTACAAGCTTAGCCTAGTTCTTAATATAATACATATTACTCAAGCGATGTTTAACTATACTACAATGATCGGCCACTGCCGATCATATGGTATTGCTCAGCAGCAGTGCGTATCGTATCCACACAAAGAGAGATAGCTACTATTGTCTTGTTGTTTATTGTGCGCAGAAAGCTTGCGTTCCCCGCTTGCTTTCTGCGTCACTTCTTACTTCTTGTGGTGAGATATCCTCTCGCCGTATTTTGTTTGTGCTGTTAGCGATTCACAAGCACATATTGCCAAGAATGACAAATTGACCGCTACCACGGATGAAATGTATATTTCAACAGCTTTGAAGCCGTGGGCAGACAAACATTTCGGTGGCAGACCATGGACGTTTCAGCAGGACTCGGCACCGTCTCACAAAGCTCGAGTGAACCAAGAATGGCTGAAAAACAACGTTCCGAACTTCATCATGTATACACAATGGCTCTCGAATTCACCAGATGCGAATCCAATGGATTATTCTCTTTGGGCCATTTTGGAGAGCAAAGTCCGAACTAAAAGATACACCAGTCTCGAGGCGCTGAAAAAAGTTATTGTCCGCGAGTGGGCCAAAATACCTGCAAGTCACATTCGGCCAAACGAAGTAACTCCGAGCAAAGTGAATTGATTCTGAATTTTGTATTATTTTTACACATTTTGTACTTTGAATTAAGTAAAAGTAAATTTCCAAACTGAATTTATGGCCTTTTTAATTGGTTACACTTCGAGTGCCGGACCCTGTGCATGACACTCGGTCCTCCGGGCCTTGGTTCAAAAGTTGGTTTTCACAGTGATTGCATAACCTTTCAATATGAGAAAGGGAAAAATGATCAGTTTTAAAAATTGAAAAACAAAACGGCGGCTTGGCGGCATTTCCGCGAAAGTGATGCATTTTGACGGCCGGAGACATAAGTCAAGTAAATCTTGACAAATCGATTCAAAAATTTTACAGAATGTTCTCGATAGTTATCTCCATAGAGGTACGTAGGTATTTTGTTGAGCTGTTAGAATACTACAGTATACGACATGTGTTATACGTCGTATACAGTTTTGAATGCTATATGAACAGCTAATATTCGAAGTCAATATTCACAAAGTGGTGCGGACTTTTATATTATTATTTTAATTTCCGTCCATGAACTCATTATTGGTGTAGTTCTCTGTTTATTGAACAGATAACATCTTTGTGAAAAAAGCAGCTGGTTTGGACTAGCATATTTTGGAATGCATAAAAGTGCATGCCATCATGGCTGTTTTCGGTTGTTGTCGCATTCAAGCTGTCTGATTATGAGCAGTAAATTATCTCTCGGTATATATTCATGTCGCATAGGATTAATTCCACATTCAATTCCTGCTGAGCATGAAAAACTTCCTTTTCTCCAGCCTCGTCTTGTGTGGACAATTTTTTTGCATCCGACATTGTAGCTGAATCGACGATCCATCGAAATTTTCCGGTATGTGTTTCTAAGTGTGCACTCTTATAGTTTACAATAGTAGATATTGCACACTATTTCCTCACAGTTAGATATAAGAAACTTTTGACACACGTAAATTTACTTTCCAAAAAGATTTTGATCTATGATACAAAATATAAAAAAAAACGTTATCAATTTATTTTCCGATAATTATAAAGCATAGGGTTACAATCGGCCAAATATCTTTTCAGAATCACGAGGGCATTTACGCAAAAACTCTGTCAATTACCTGCCAAGATAATAATGTGACACGCAAAAGGAACTGGAAAGGTAAATAAACTCTCAGTAGATTATAAGTAAACTTATCAACAGAGTGTTAGATATGTTACGTAACATTCATTTTTTTTTCGACTTTCTGGGGACTGATAACACATTTCTAGTGCCCAATAGAAAAACAAAAACACAGTGAACGGTAACATCCGTAAAGGTCTTAGCTGGCTGTGTGTTGACAAATGGTTATCTTGTTATCAAGGTATTATTATTATTTGATTGTATTGGTAATATTATTTCATAGATAATACAATAAGCGATATCGAAACATATAATCATCATGTGATCGTTCAGATTATGGTAACATTTAGCATATGCAGAATACAGGAAAGGCTGAGCTTGCTACTGATTCAATAAAATTTCTAAGACTTCACTCTGAATGAACAGTACGAAACAAAATAATGTGCGCAATCACAATTATCCTTGTGAAAAGATTAAAAATGCTATGATCTTAAACAATATTTATAATTCGATGATTCGCCCGACTTCAATCCAGTAATTAGTATTGATTGATATTAAGCACTTTTAATGACGACAATGTACGTTAGATTTAATATTTAATCAAATTCTCATTACACAATGTTCGTTCAAGAACAATAAAGATATAAGTTTATGCTCGTATTTAGATCAAAATAACCTGATCATTGAGTTATGTTTAGTTATCAATTCAAAAGTTTGTTATTCTATTCGAACCAGAGATACACAATTCCAACTTCAATTACATTGTATTAACATCTTAAACCTAAACGTAAACTTAAATTAACATCAGTAATTGTACACTTTATATTACTAGTCTCTGTAATCGTTTATTCAGTAATCATAGTTAGTTCAAAGCAGGCTTCATGTTGGATCGCAATTCTACCAATTAAATATGTTTAGCTCATCGAAACCTTACTTCTTCGTAGCACAACTCAAGTCATTCAGATGATTTCATATTGAGTAATCTTGATATGTAATTTGTAGAGTGCATATGTCATTGACCTATTTTATTTTTCTTCTTCGGCTCATCAATGCATATTAATTCAAACTCAAATATTCAACGCTTGCAATGAAAATAAATTATGTCTGGGTTTTTGAAATATGATATAATTATATTATATATTGAACAATATAACAATATAATTCAATTCAATACATAATAAATATTGTAATAAACAACAGAATTATATGTGGCAATAAACTTTGATAAATATTACACTTCAGGATGGGCTTTAACTTTTAAGCTATTTCGCACCCTCTCACTGTGCTTCTAACGCAGAAGGTGATAGCACCCAGTCGACGCCATTCTATTGACCAACACACGGGGAGGCATGAGATAGGAACTTGTGAGAACTTAGTTATCTCACCATTTGACGACCACTTTAACTGTGTAGTAATAGTAGTTATAATTAAATCACAAGGTATTAAGTACAATAATATCTAATCACAAACTAAATTTTACCTTGGAACACAAGCATCTTATGACAAGTTGAAAGTATGTGTTTTATTCAAACGATGTTCATTCGGCTGTCATTTTCGTGCAAAACCTATTCCAAATATGAATGAACACGTGAACAAATTACCGTTAATCGTCAAATGGTGTTCATACAGGGTGTTCATACTGTTGGCAGTTCTGACTCCAACACATCTGTTTTAAGAAATTTTGGAAAAAAAAATTGGCTGTTCTGACTTCAACACATCTGTTTTACACAGTAAATTGAAAGCATCTAGAAATAAATACTGCCAAAATAATCTAGAATAAATTAACTGGAAAATAGAAGCAAAGTGTAAGTCTACAGTCTAATAGGTTCTAATTAGAAAAAATTAGAAATTTTTTCTCGGCTAGTTGTATTGAAAAATAAATTCGCTGTTGCTGGCAATTTTATATTTTTGGTAAAATACGTCGATGATAGTTGTGAGGGATTTTAATGAAGATGCTTCAAAACAAGATAATAGCTACTACGCTACGCTCATGTATGGATCTCGTATTTGCTAGAAATATCAATGTAGCAAGCCGTAGATATATTTCATACTTTTCATATCATAGGCCTATTATATCATTGATCAACCCAGCGAATTAATGTATTCTTCAGTGGAAGATTATAATCGGTTGTGAAAGGTATACCTACGCCAACCATATCAGTATCTCATCAACGGACAACCGGTGAGCTTGGAAATAGATGACGTCAGTCAGTGGACCCATCGGAATTCGAATTGAACTCATCACTCCCCAACACGAATGCCTTCAGAAAAGGTTCCTTTTAAAACCACCATTATTTATTATAAATGACTATGAAAATTACTTCATAATAACTAATTGTGTAGCAGAATATTTGATGTTATTTGATCTGATGTCGTGGAAGTTTGAGGGTATTTCAGAAGTTAGCCAAGTTTCGCACAATGAAAATGCGTCACATTTTAGATTGTTTACTCATAACTTGAAAGCGTCTATTTTTGGGATGATACTTTTGCAATTCCACTGAATAACAGTGATTGTATCCGTGACTTCAGTGGGTGACTTAACCATCGAAGGATACGATAGCTGAAAGAAGAGACCATTTTGCAGTCAACTGCTTCAAGAATGTTTTAACTGTAGGAATGAAAGCCATTAATAGACTTTTAAGAGGTTCTGGAATATTGCAGGTAGTCATGATCCAGTCCACGATATCAAAGAATTTAAGAAACCCAGAATCTGGTAAATTTTCTGATTGATCTTTAGGGACTTTCGGGGGATTTAAAGTCCCAGGAAGAGGTGGAAATGCTTGCTCAGAATTTAAGCTTCTTTCTCCGTTTTTTTATCATCACTTCCAATTGTTTTAATTTTTTGAGACCCACCAAAAGACACCTTCGAACCCTTACTAGGGAACTTACTAGAGGATTTATTTTTTCTCTTTCTAAGGCTATGAGGAACCACCGAAGATGTACCTTCAAGGGGATCGTCAGCATCGCTCTCGTCAGTTGACAAACAAGCGAAAAGATTCACTGGAGGTGTAGCACTCTTCAACATTTCAGCAAAGGAATGCTTGGAATGTTGTTCTTGCGCAGTTTGTACGCGGAGCATGCCAAGGGGTCTTGCGGTCCCTCCTTAGAGTAGAAGCACTTTGCAATGTTTCCACTGCAGGAGTTATCCGCATGACTCCCTCCACACTTAATAAAATGAAATTTATTGTAAAAATGGGATGCTGTATGTCCCAATTGTTTCCAATTGGTGCAGTTCATGACCCGCGGTACAAACAGGCGAACAGGTATCCGATAAGAGTCTGATGAGGTATAGGTCTTAGTTCCATCCCCAGCGATCACTGTTTCTAATGTATATGTAAACGATATACCAGCATCACCCAGCGGGCGCTGGCTAACGGTACCACACGCATTGCTGCTTTACACAAGCTCACAGTCGGCCTTGAGAACGGATTAATTCGAATTATCACTCGACCGCACTAATGCAGACACAGTTGAATATGGAATGACCTTGATAACGAAATAAAACAACTCAATACACGATTAGAGGAACACCAATATAAAAAACCTGTTTTAATCCACCTAGTGGTGTAATGATGCCTTTCTCATATCAATCATACTATCATATATAATAGTGTGGTATTCTTCAAAATAGTTTTCTTCGATTCTTAAAAGAATAATCGAAATCAGTTTGATTGACCGTCTACTGATAAAAACTATCAATTGGAGAAGATTTGAGGTCGATTTAGAAAACTTTTTACGATTTTTCGCCCCTTTCAGTGATGGTAAAAAAAAAGTTTAACACACTTTACCCTATATTTCCGGATCCGGATGAAATTCAGAAATTACAATTGCGCCATCTAAGAGATAAGTTAGAAAACATATTTTCATTTTTTTCCGCATTTTACCCCATAACTCGGGAACCGGAAGTGGGATCCAAATTACATCCAGGAATTTTGTATGGAACCACACGACCTTTCATTTGAATCTGAATACGCACATACACACACAGACATTTTGCGTACTCGACGAACTGAGTCGAATTGAATAATTCTCTTAAACGCAGGTTTCGCACAAAATTCGATTATTTTTGGTGAAATGGAAATATTTGTTACTACCTAGAGTTACTCCGATTTTAACAGCCTTTTCAAAGGTTTCCAGAAATACCATCTATCAATTCCAAACCTAATAAATAATCTACATTGTTAAAGACTTTTTACTCAAATAATCATTTTCTTTTGTAACCACTAAATCAGTCGTATTAAGGCTATCTGGAAAATCAGTCTTCCTTAAGACTTATTCAAACAAGGAGTCGAGGAGAACTATGTTTCGTTCCTTCCAGAAGTCAAAGTAAAAATTTCAGTTCGATTGGAGAATCATAAACGTCATGATGGCACAGCGAACCAAACACAACCTGTTTAAATTGCGGCGAGTCGCTTGCATATACACTGTTCAATGAACGAAACCCTCAGATGAATTTTGATGCTCTGATTGTGATGGAAACCACAAATTCAATTATTGGCAATGTCCTGTCAGGCAAAATATTTTCAATTCCCATTGAATCAAATCCAAATCATTCTCCGCTGGTTTCTATTCAATTTTATTTCCAAATAGCCTAACTAGTTTATCTTCTTTCAACCATCCTTTAACAATTGAGCTGGCTCTAACAGATCGATGTCGACCCCTAGCGAATAACCAATCGGTTAAAGCCGGGGTTAAATGAACCAATAGAAAAAAGACAATTTCACATTTGTTGGTAAATGATTAAAAAAACAGACTGAAACAAAACAATGATTGACTCAACTAGTTCTATATTAAAAATTAAAACATAGGTTCGCAGTACAAATCAAACCATATTCTAAGCCTTTCTAAGGTTCTGTACTAGTCCACAGAAACCAATTGCAGGTCTTAAAGAAGCAAATTAAATACTGCAAACGGTGGAGATGGTCAAAGTCGACAACTTTTCAGATTTTGTGATTCAAATTAAAATCAATATCAGTACTACAGCACAAGTATTATCTCAAAATGACATTACCGATGGAATTAGGGCTATCATGAAAGCTCCTAAGAATTTTATGAACATCTTCCCGATGTTACATTTACCAAAAAATTTTAATACTTATTCTGAATTTTTTTAGAAATTCAACAGAAGTATCCACATTATCCTTATTTTTCATTATGAACATTATGTAACCCTGTAATGTCGAAGCTGAAAATAAGATCGAATTTGAATCAAAAAGTGTGATAATCGATTGAACATTCCGTGAAATGTTTAAGTAAGTTCCACTTTAGAGTTTACGGTTACTTATGGTACTTCCAGTGCCGGTATTCAGGAACCAGCATAACCCAAACCGATTCGTATGGTCATATGGACGAATAAATTGCAATAGTTTTGAGTCAAACCTTAAAGCTTTTCAGGATTGTCGTCTTCTATATCGGTTTGAATTTTCAAAAATTCATCATCTTGTAATTCCATAATCGGATGTCAGAATTGGATAAAATTAATTATTTAAAAGATATTTTTATTCAGGCCTATTTGCGTACAAGCTTTACGTGGCCGATTGAGCTGAGTTATTAGATAATTTTTCTTTTTGTATTGAATCTCGTAGTCACCCTTTTTCTAGGGGGAGAGGAGCTTCCATTTCCCTCCTGCGAGGATTAAGGGGCACTTCGTTCGTGGTTCGTCTCGTCATCCATTGCCGCATCGATGGTATTGTTGTCGATTTCCGTCTTCTTTTCGTTGCTAGTTGCTGTAGATGCACCTTGTTGTACATTGGATGCAATTACTGATTGGTTTGAGGGTAAGTTGTTAACTGCAGCTGGTGTACTTTGTTCTATAGGGGATGATGATGGATTCGTTGAAGGGGATGCTTCATTATTGTTGGTGGCTGTCACAGGTGTACTAGGGTTGCTTGGGGTTGGTGTGAAGGAAGCACCGTTGTCCTTTGGTGTAGTTGTCTCCTTGTCCAGTTTATCACATGGCTTACCATAGTGAACAGCTTTTTGGCAATATTGACATGTGGCTATCTGATTGTCATAGGTAACAAGTGATTTGCACGGAATTCTTGTATCTTGACCGAAAATCACATAAGAAGGTATAGCCTTCTTCAAGTGTATGCGTAATAAACGTACGCCATTTAGAATACCGGAGAAAAAGTTCTTCCATTTTTCTTTTTCGATAGAGAGAATCTCTACGTATTGGGACATAGTTTTGCGAATATATGAATCGGTGACGCTTGAGGAAAGATCATGCACACGCACTTCTATAGCACTATCTTCCATATATACTGGAATGTTGTATTTAATGTTCTCGTGCTCCACATAGTGCACATTGTTATTGTCTTTTGCGAATATAATTACATCCAACTCTTTATAAAACTGTATGTAAATAACATTATTTGTCTTATTGCATTGAAGTTAATAAAACTTCGTATAATTTAAAAAGTAAACATTCGATCTTAAAACCATTCAATAACGTTATGGGTGACGGGGAGACCTTTGGTCAAAATCGGTTCAGCTATCTCTGAGATCTCGACCTCTTTATTGACAACACACATATAGACCCACACACACGTACATTTGCTCAGTTCGTCGAGCTGAATCGATTGGTTATAACATTCGGAATTCTATACCTATTTTTTATACATATAAAAAAAGTAAAAATAGGTGGAAATGATTTTCAGTGTACATATTTCTACCTGTTGCCAGTTGTCTTTAATTTTTTTAACATGTATCCTGAAGCATGAGAAATAGAACCCGCATTTCCAGGTATACTTGCTCTTATTCTTAGCATAAGTTATAATACTAAATTCAATTATAAGACTAAATTCTGTATGGTGTTCAATATCAAATTTATCGTTTTAATTTATTGGTGACGATTCAAGTAAGGAATAAACTTTTCTCTTGAATAGATTTCTTTTCATATATTGATAGCTCCTCACTGTATTGACTTTTTTATTACATGTATGTACTAATAATTTTTATCATTATAAATAAGGATTATTTTTAAGTATAGCTGTAATAAAACCTGTAATAAAACCTTCAAATAAAAAGTCCGAAATGACCCGGTTCTGAAACTTTCACAACTTGTGTTATAGAGTACGGAGATTCATATAACGATTAGTTTACGTTCACGAAATTTCACAATTTGAGAAAAGATATTTTCAAAACCCTTCTTAATCCACCTAGGGGTGTGATAATGCCTTTCTCTTTTTTGAATTTTTTTTTGAAATTTTCGAAATCGAAAGAATAATGTTGATGCCAAAAGGTTTAGAATTGCATGAAACGTCGAGATTTAGTGTCATCTCGAAATCGTTTTTTTTTAAATCGACTTTTTGACACTTAGAAAAAATATCAAAAAACAGAAAGTTGATATTTTCAAAAAAAAATTTTTTGATGCCACTAAATCTTGACTTTTCATGCAGTTTCAAGTGTTTCGGCATCAAAAAAAATTTTCGATTTTGGAAATTTCATGTACTCCCCCCTATGGTGCTTTTTCAAGATCGAAAATTTTCAAACTTTTACCGCCGGGCAGCACCTCTTACGCATGTCCGATTTAGCTCAAATTTAGAATGCGGACATTTTTCGAAGTGCTTAAATTTTTGATTACGAAATTAGAAGTGATCCCAAAATATTGGCACCCAGTAGCTTTTAAACAAGCATAAGTTTATTCAAAACGGGTCAGCCATCTCTGAGAAAATTGAGCGCGTATAAATATTTTCGAAAAGTGCACACACACACACATTTTCCTATCTCGTCGAACTGAGTCGAATGGTATATAACACTATGGGTCTTCGAGGCTCCGTTCGAAAGTCGGTTTTTCCAGCAATTCTAATACCTTTCTATAGAGAAAGGCAAAAACCCTTCTCAGTCCACTTAGTGGAATTTTCATATATCTTGAAAAAATACCATATGGGGAAGTACATGAAATTTTCGAAATCGAAAAAAAAATTTTGATGCCAAAAGACTTAGAATTGCATGAAACGTCGAGATTTAGTGTCATCTCGAAAAAAAAAATTTTGAAAAAATCGACGTTTTGGGACTTAGAAAAAACATCAAAATTTCCCAGAAAGTTGATTCTTTAAAAAAAATTTTTTTGATGTGACACTAAATTTCGATGTTTCATGCAGTTTTAAGAGTTTCGGCATCAAAAAAAATTTATAAACTAACAAAACCTTTTCAAACTTGACAGTTGTGTCAAGTTAATAAGAATTTTTCTTTATTTTGCATCGTTGCACTAAATGATTGAAAAATCTTTGCCCTATACTTCTGGAATTGGAAGTCGGATTCAGATGAAATTAAATAGCAACCTATGAGACTATAGAAACTATTCATAGAGCCGGTTTGTGGGAATCGATCAAATAATCTCTGAGAAAATTTAATGAATCTCGTTTTAAACTTGTTGACTACTATTTCCGATACTTCTGGAACCAGGAACTTGGAATCATTATAGCCGAAGTCGGTTCGTTTAGTAAGTAACTAATATAGGCTACAAATCGAATCAGTTTTAAGCCAAATCTAGAAGAATTTCACTCTTCGTCGCTCTAAATGACGGTGTGAAATTCAATAGCAACCTATCGGACTACGAGATTTTTTATTTATAGTTACACATACATACTCACACATACTCACACATATACACATACAGTCACATACATTGCTCAGCTCGAATGATATAGAACACTTAGCCTTTCCACTAGTCAATTTTTCAAGTGATTGTATGAACTTTTCACTAACTAACAAGATCTGACAATTAGTTGAATTTGTAGTAAGTTTTATAAAAATGTGCACCTCGTTTCATCATCGCTTGTGAAAAAGACTCATGAAATTGAAAATTTTCACTAATCGCACTATAATACCGAAACCAGAAGTCGGATCTGGATCAACTTTTCGGGGACTTTTTAAAGAATTTTAACACCTTTTATTTTCTTCTTAGTTTGTAAATTTAAGGGAAAATTGTTTGCGAATTTTTTCATAAATTTGTACATATTTCCTTTTAATTCCAGAACCGGAAGTCGGATCCAAATGAAATTCAGGAAAATTGTATGAGACTATAAGACCTTTCATTTGAATCTAAGTTTGTGAGAATCGATTCAGCCATCTCTAAGAAACGTGTGTGACAATTTTTTTCTTTTTTTTTAGTGCATATCTGTAATTCCGGAACCGGAAATCTGTTCAGGATAAAATTTAATATCAATCTATTAGACCATAAGACCTTTCATTTGAATCTGAGTTTGTGAAGATCGGTTCAGTAATCTCAGAGAAAATCGAGCGACATTATTTGTCACACAAACATACATACACATATACACGCAGACAGACATTTTGTGATCTCGACCAACTGAGTCGAATGGTATATGATACTCGGCCCTCCGGCCCTCTTTGAATTTATGTGGGTGTTAATTTATGTAAGTTTTTGTGATCGTAAACTACAGGAATTTAATAACAATTTTTCAGAAATTCACTCATCTTTTTGGCATCTTCTTCAAAAATGCTAATTTCTAAATTTGAAGTTCTTTTCACTCAACGCTCATCAAATTTAAAAATTTCAATGGAATTTTAGAATCGGAAATTTTCTTTGCAAATTTTCACACTTCTCTGACTGTTATTTTGTGAATCAAAAATGAGACCTTCTATTTGCCCTTAAGTTCATGAAAACCGGCTATATCCGAGAAAATCAGGTGCAGGTTTTTTTTACACACCTACGGATATTTTGCGATCTCGACTAGCTGATTTGAACGGTAAATGACTTTCGGCATGCTGTCGGTGATTGCATATCCTTTCTGCAGGAGAAATCCAAAACATAATAAAATACTATCATGAGTTAGTAATGTTCATTTAAAACCGTCAGGGCGTTTTGTAACGCCTTAAGGAGATTCTGAACAGTATTTTGGGTTTAATTAATATGACAGGTTTTCATTTCGTTAAGACTACTCAATATTAAATTGATTGTTTTTATTATTATTGAAGTATATTATTCGTTCAACTGAAACCGAATAACAAAGTATTTATTTATCTAATGAAAAGTTTTCGTCGTTCGTCAATTAATTAAAACTTATTAATTATGCTTTACAAGGAAAGTTTTCACATCAGCTCGTATCTTCATCAAGTAGAGTTTTTTGTGAGCTAAGGTATATATGAAAATGTATTCTGTACATGTATTAATATGCCTTTCGGAAACTACACACTTAGTAGTATTCTTATCGTTTTTGAAAAAAATGTACAACTATGATAGTAAATATTTCAAACACCACTGCCATATGTGTTAGTTTCGTGCGTAAATTTCTCTCTCAGCAGAGCGACCGACGCCGATATATGCGGCTCATACTACACTACCACATACTTTGCATTGTCTATCACAATCTCAGATTTGCCGCAGACCTCATTGAAATGCTACGATTGCCATCGCGTCCACTTAGTCAGTCTACGTTTATTGTTGCTCACGAGCGGTTTCGGTTATCAGTGTCTGCTCGTTCACCGATTTTTATGTTATTCTTTCGTTGATCTATAGTGATTCTTTTGGATTTTTGTTCTGGTTTTGAATTTACTTCAACATTTGCCCTTTTTTTTAAACTTCGAAAATGGCTCGCGCCCTGATGAGGTTGGCAAAATTTGTCGGTTCAAACTACACCAACAATGTAGTGCCGCTTTCGGTGACATCAGTTCGAAATAAGTGTAAGTATATCCTTTTAATTCAACACATTAACATGAGATAATGACGCGACGCCAAGTGTAAAGTCACCGGTTATTGATCTTATATCGCCTTGATCAAAGAATCTTTAATACTGAATTGATTTTGACATAATTTCACGTGAAAATTATAGACTAAGAGATCTGTTGCAAATGAATTGTTTGAAAGAAAATAAATACTTTTCTGGAATAAAGAAGTAGAAATGAGCATTCTTAATCGTAGTATATATATTCTAACCTACATTTATCTATAGATATATCGAATATAGCGCCAAATCTATATGTTGAGGAAGTTAATTCTATTTCGTAGGAAATAAAAACCGGGCAACATAACTAAGTAATCATGACGTGTTGGAAAATAAGCTTTTTTATATATTCTAACAAAAATGTGTAACTAATATACACTACAAATTGAACAGTTTTGAGCCCAATTTCAAATCATTTCTATATTTTCTGCATCTTCGATTTAAATAACGGTTGAAATAAATAACGTTGATAACCAGTATAACCAAAACCATTTGGTTATAGACTGTCATTATCTGCTAACTAGAGAAATTTATTATCCAATTTCAAAAAATTCGCTACTCCGAATGGTCACCACCAGATCTTGATCAAACTTGGGAATCTTGTGTAGTATCGAATAATGTATTTCAATAATAATAAAAAAAAATCAATTTAATATTTTGTCTTAACGAAATTGAAACCTGTAATATTAATTAAATCCAAAATACTGTTCAGAATCTCCTTAAATCATTACAAAACGCACTGACGATTTTAAATGAACAAATGAAAGACCTTTTATTTAAACATATGTTAGTGAAAATCGGTTTAGCCATCTCCTAGAAATCTGAGACAAATAATTTTCACGTTTTTGGTGCACATCATATATGAAACATTTAGACCTTTCATTTGAATCTAAGTTTCTAATCTAAGCTTTGGTTGAAACTTCGGGTTTCGCAGTGACTGCGGTAAAAATCTAGGGCGTTGTAAAAATTAAAAATTTAAATATTTAGCTAATAAATGAAATATCTTAACAACTGTCTCGTATATACAAATTTAGTCTCTGTGTGTATGTGTGTGTGTGCACGTTGCGAAGTGTGAAAACAACAATACAACAACAACGGTTTCAACAAGCTTATACTCATTTGAAAGTTACCACTGGATTATGGATCAAGTTCGAAGATAAAGTGGGTGACACTTCCGGTTCCGGAGATATGATCGTAGAAGTAACGTAAACGACAAACCGCATTTTTTTGTCTACACGCTCAATTTTCTTGAATATGGGTTATTTTTTCTCCGCTCAATTTTCTCCGAGATGACTTAACCAGTTATAGAAAACTGAGGATCGTTTCAAAAGCCACCATTGTGTTGTGAATCGTTTGAAGATACATTGACTGTCACTTCCGGTTCAGGAGATATTATACAGTGGTGTAACCGACAAAAAGCATTTATTTTTTCGCCCCTCAATTTTCTCCGAGATGGCTGAACCGATGATAACGAACTTAGGCTCGTTTGAAAGCTACTATTGGGTTGTGCATCAAATTAAAAGATCAAATGGCTGTTACATCTGGTTCCGACGATATAATATATATAAGCGATGTAACCAACAAACGCGCTGTTTTGTACCGCTCAATTTTCTCAGAGATGAGCCGATTTCAACATCTCCAGGCTGATATGAAAGCTACTTTAGAACTGTGCATCAAGTTTGAAAATGAAACGGTTGTAACTTCCTGTTTCGGAGACACAGGGTGTCCCAAGAAAAATTTCGAAAAATGCTATAATAAAAACGTGCTTAATCCACCTAGCAGTGAGATGATACCTTTTTTTATCAATCCGCATGTATTTTTTGCATGAATATTCTTCGGTTTTTCTCTTTTCATGACATTATTCTAATGTCCGTCGTTTTAAATGACAATTTGAGATTTTAATCACTCATTACTCTATAATGTCGAAACTGCAAATCGGATCGAATTTGAATCTAAAAGTGTAACAATCAATTAAACATTCCATGATATGTCGAAGTAATTTCCACTTTAGAGTTTAGGGTAATTTAAGGCACTTCCAGAGCCGGTATTCAGGAACCAGCATAACCCAAACCGATTCGTATGGCCATATGACGTATAAATTGCTATATTTCTGAGTCCAAGTTTAAAGCTTTTCGAGATTGTCATCTTCCATATCGCTTTGAATTTTAAAAATTCATCATAATACAATTCAAGAAGCGGAAGTCAGAATTGGATAAAATTGGATTTAGTTTAATTTGAACTTTTTCTTCTACAATTCGATTTGACTATTTTTTTTTGAGAAAACGATTGAGCCTTAAGAAACGATTCGATATTGGAACCGGACTTCGAAATTCGGTGTAGCCGAAGTCAGACAAATTGACCTGAGTATCAGTATAGTTTACATTTGTTTCAAAATGTTTGAAAATCAATGTAGACATCTTTGAGGAATCGTAGTGCGAAATAAATTTTTGGGTAGCACTTATTGCTGAAAGTAGTTTAAATCAATATAATTATGGAATTGCATTCTAATCGAAAATTCTGCCATCATCTGGTTAACATATGGTATATTCGAACGATTATGTTGCCAAAAACGAACCGTGCTAAAATCGGTCCGAAGTAAAATATCATGCTGTACACAGTCTTTTGGGTACTTAGAAACAAATGTATGTGACAGTATAAAAAATCGTGTTTTATGTTGCTCCCAAGCATTTCTTTGCCAGACAGCGCTCAAAACTTCTACTGTTGGAATAGGGGAAAAAGTCGCGAATTCTATACCTATTTTTTGTATATAAAAAAGGTAAAAACGGTTTGATAGATTTCAATGATTATACATTTATTGATTTAGGGTGATTTATGAAATTTTTATGAAAAATAATTTTGTTCAAATGACCCCCAGGGCCGACTTTTTTTTGTCGTGAATACGACTTACTTTACTATGGGGTGCCTTTTCAAAATTTACCCTGAGTGATAAGTTTTTGATCGTGAAAATCTCTTGTTTTTTTTTCAATAATAACATATTTAAAGGCAGACTGCTTAAGTAAAAATCTCTTGTTGTATCTAACGAATCAACATGATTTTTGCTACATGCCATCGGAAATATGATCACAATTTTATGATAAAATTTTCAGTTGTGTGACATAATCTCAAATGATTCAAAATTAAACTTTTCTGAAATGTTTGGTATAAACGAGTATCGAAGAGATCTGTCTTTCACAGATCACTTTATATAATCTAACTACCAATAGAAACGAAATTTTTCAACTTAAACGTGAAAAAACCTGTCTCATTTGACCCATGTCAACACCAGCCAATCAGAACGCGTTCTGAGGAAGAGAACAATGTTCCGAACAGTGCTTAATATCGTAGTGTGTTCCACAATTTGGTCCTTCTGAAAGGCAGGAATGAATCCCGTACAGCATCGTGATAGTTTCTTTCAATGAAATGCAAATCCAAAATGAAATAATCGACATTAAAATTTTGTATTCGGTTATTTTTATAGCCGTTAGGACCGCCCATTAGTGAAAAAGCTACAAACGAAATCACGTAAAAAGAAACCTCTTAACAAAAATTGGATCAGTTTGGATTCTATCGCCACTGCAAGCAGACGTATTGTGTGTCGTTTGCAGAGTTGCCAGGTTATTTTTTTAAAAATCTGTCTTAACTCAAACATTTATCTGGATTTGTCTGGGTCTACTATATACAAGGATATTTTTGCCGGGTTTCATATTCAGTGAGCAAAAAAAAGGTCTCTCAAAAAAAGGTCACCTATCGTATAGAAGCCAATTCCGTAAAAATCTAGCGAGATCTGACAAATTCTAGGAAAACTTGGAAAGTCTGGGAAAATTTGGAAAATCTGGCAAAAGATCTGGTTAGTTAGAGTATCTGGCGAAGCGAGGAAAATCTGGCATTTGCCAGACAAATCTGGCAACCTGGCAACGCTGGTCGTTTGCAAAGCTAGTTTCGCTTCCGACAAGAACGATTGCGTCACAGCTGTAAGTTGTTTGCATTGGTGAAAAAACAACGAAAAGAGGACAACGGTGAGGAGCATCACTCAAAATCAGCCGTTCTAATGGCTCTAAAAGTTTTCTAAAAAACTGTTAGGATTTCATCTTCGCAAATCGAAGGTAAATATCCTCAGTTTAGTGCAAATCTAGAACTGTTTGATTAGATTTGTGCACTTTTCGTTGTGTGAAATTCACAGTAATCGAGATCAAGTGGAGCCTTCTTTGCTTTTGCGAAAAATGTGAAAAAGGGAAATGCTTGCATAATGCATACAATTGATCAATTAATTGATATTCGGAAGTGTTAAGGAACATGTTAGTTGTTTTCGTATTCACGACATCCAGTTATGTCTCTGACATTACCCATTTTTAACCGAGGCCTGGAGGGCCGAATGTCATATACCATTCGACTCAGCTCGTCGAACTGAGCAAATACGTGTGTGTATCTGTATGTGTGTATGTATGTGTATGTAACAAATATGCACTCAATTTTCTTGGATATGGCTGGTCCGATTTTCACAAACTTAGATTCAAATGAAAAGTCTCTTGATCCCATAGGGTGCTATTGAATTTTACCCAGATTGGACTCCTGGTTCGGGAGTAACGGTGTAAAATGTGCAAAAAAATGAATAAAATGTGCACTCGATTTGCTCAGAGACCACTCAACCGAATTTCTTGAACTAAGATTTAAATTAAATCCCTTGTTGAACTAAGATTTAAATTAAATCATAGGTTGCTAATGAATTTCATCTGGATCCGACTTCCGGTTCGGGAGTTATGGGGTAAAAAGTGCAAAATGAACTAAAAACCGTGCAATCGATTTTCTCAGAGACCGGTCATCCAATTTTTACAAACGTAGGATCCAATGAAAGGTCTTACAACTCCGTTTAATCCTACTAAACTTTATCCGACTTTATTTATCGACTGATAGGTATAAAAATTTCATTTTCAGGGATGGGTTCTCATATGGAACGGTTATGCAATCTCTTGAAAAATCGACTAGTAAAAATTGGTCCGAAGGGCCAAGCGTGATATACCATTCGACTCAGCTCATCCAACTGGACAATGTCTGTGTGTATGTATGTGTGTACGTATGTGTGTACGTATGTGTGTGTATGTATCAAATAATCTAGGTTTTCTCGGAGATGGCTGAACCGATTTTGACAAACTTACATTCAAATGAAGGGCCTCACGGTCCCCTACGGAATTCCGGAATTTCACCTGGGTCCCACTTCCAGTTCCGGAGTTATGCGGTTAAATGTGTTAAATATTGTACACCGTAACTTAAACCGGCGAAACAGAAACCGCAAAAAAAATTTCAAACTGGACTCAAAACTCCACAAATTGATAGCCATTATTTGTAGGCAACTAAATATACCGATTCTGGCTATCCTGGCTCCCGGTCTTCGGTTCCGGAAGCACAGGAAATAGTGGTTATATATTCCAAAATGGATCTCACTCACTTTTCTCAGCGATGGTTTGACCGATTTCCACAAACTTAAATTCAAATGAAAGGTCTCACGGTGCTATACAAAATTCATGAATTTCATCGAGATGCAACTTCCGGTTCCGGAGTTATAGGGTAAAGTGTGTTGAATATTGTACATCGTCACCTAAAATTTCAAAACTGGACTCAAAACTACACAAATCGATGGCCATTATCAGTAGGCAGCTAAATAAACCGATTCTGACTATCCTGGTTCCCGGTTTTCAATTAACGACTGGAGAAAATAATCATATGCTCAAAAATGGATCTCACTCACTTTTTCAAAGTTTGCAAAACCGATATTTTCAATCTTAAGGTCAAATGATAGGTCTCATAGTCCTACCAAAAATTACTGCATAATTTAGGATTGAACAAAAATTTAAACCGTCGTTTATAGTACAATGGCAAAATCGTATAAAAACTTCAATACTTCGTGTTAGTTGGTGGCCGTACGAACCGACTTCGATTATACCGGTTCTCGGGTTCCGGTGCTGGAAGTGCATATAATACCCACTTCGTTTTCTTAAGGATGACCTACGCGAGCAAAGCACTGTATCATTCTTAGAGTACGCAAAATGTCTGTATGTGTGTGTGTTCCCCACACAAAGTTCCTGAATTTTATTCGAATCCGACTTCCGGTTCCGGAATAACAGGGTGATATGTGCAAAAAAAATGAAAAGTGAACTTACTTTTCTCAGATACGGCTGAACCGATTCGTACAAACTTAGATTCAAATGAAAGGTACAATTGTCCTTTACAAAGCTCCTGAGTTTTATATTGATCCGACTTCAGGTTCCGGAGTTACAGTGAGATTAGTAAAAAAATTTCTAATTCGAATTACTTCCTCACTTTTCTCATTGGTGGCGTGTTCGATTTCAACGAACTTAAATTCAAATGGAAGGTATCATATAAAAATTTCATCCGGGTCCGACTTCCGGTTCCGGAATTATTAAAAAAATGGATACCGTCACTTGAAGCGGCGAAACAAAACACGTATCAAAATTGCTAAACAACTCGATTCCGGCTTTGCTGGTTTTTGGTTTCTGATTCCAGAAGCACCTGAAATAAAAAGTAAAATAATTCCAATCGGTAGTCATGGTCAGTAGACGGCCAAACATTAATTTGGCTTTCCTTGTTCTTTGGTTTTTGACCAAGATTGTATCCATAGACTCAAAAATGAATCCCAGTCACTTTACTCGAACCAACTTCGATTATACCGGTTCCCAGATTCCGGTTTCGGAATCGTTTCCTCAGAGATGGCCTAACCGATCTGAGTACTGTTTCACTCTATAGGTTATACTAGTTTATGGACAAACCACAGATAACATGCGAACTGTGTGTAAAATTTGCACAATCAGCTTGGTGAACACTTGCAGAAGTCACCACGATCGACACAAGGTGCCACCGCGATTTGGGTGCCACTTTCACATGAGCCACAATATTTTGGTGCAACATTCACTTCACGCTAGATTTTGCTGTTGGTTAAAATTACAAGTTTATTTTCATTTTATTCCGATCGAATTCTCGTGTGATCTATGCGACATAAAAATAAAGTTGTGTTTAACACTAAGGGAAATCGTGTGATAAGTGTTAAAATTGTTGTAGTTGGAATATTTCTGTAACAGGCAGGAGGATTTTGTTATCGTTCCGGTACGTTTTGAAAGATCGCGGCGAACAGTCGAGTAGGTGGCAGTAGTGTTTCCTACTAGAGATGGTCAGGTATAGAAATTCTTATACCCGAACCCGACCCGTACCCGAGTGATCAGCAAAAAAAATAACCCGTACCCGACCTGTACCCGATAATAAATTTAAAAAATTACCCGTACCCGATCAATAATAAAAAAAATTATCCGTATCCGATAAAAAATAAAAAATTTTACCCGTACCGGACCCGTACCTGATTAAAAATTACCTGTACTCGTACCCGACCCGAATGAGTAGTGAAAATTTTACCAAAATTTAGGATGGAAAAAATAAAGTGTTTTAGATAGCGAGCCGTATCAGACTCTAGGTGGTAAGTAAAATACATTAAAATGCTTGTTTACATTTAAACATATGAATACACTGTGAAGCATGAATAGATTTCCAATGTCTTTGGTACTTTATACTCTTTTACAAATATCAACAAAAGGGAGTAATATCTACTCAAATTTTTCGAGAAGCATATTTACCCAAAATGTCGTAATACCCGTTGTATTCAATTTTGGGTAGGTATGGTTTTTACGAAACAGTGGTTTTTACAGCCATTGAGCTTCTGTGCCACCTCCGGAACCCTCCACGAGTGAACACGGTGAAAAATCACGCATTGATATTTTCACTTGTAGTCCAGTGAAAAGAAACGAAAATTAACTTGCAATATAGCCCAACTTGCTGTGCCATCAATCGACGTCATTTCAAGTGAGGTGACACCATCCAGAAGTGAAGAATAAGAAGAACTTCTATGCAGATTTTCTGAAATAAATGTTCATGTTTTTATGATCAGATTCCTAATGATGTATATGAAAACTTTGAAAATCTCCAACCAATATTTAAAATAACAGTTTTCAGGTATCTGAATGTGATATGAGTACTACACTACATTTTATATACGAATCAAATAATTTTTACTGGATTGTGTATTAAACAGGTTTAAAATGGCAGTCCATTAAAATCTACGTGAAAAGTAGGGTCTAACCGTAATGACCGTAATTTTCGTATATTGATCAGACCCGCATAGCTTTTTATCTACCTGGGCAGCCATGACCACCAGATGGCTACCAAAATGATTCAGTGACGGTTGTCAAATCCATTTTGACAAAACAAAGTCGCCTGTATCTAAGTTAGCTGAGCGTTTTCATCTTCTCACCTTCCCTGAAAATGTCAAAGATTTCAATGTGGAAAAATCCTGGTGGATTCGGTGTATCATTTGAGTTGTATATCTGGCAGCGGGGAGGCAGTCGGTCACCAGAATGTCTGCCAGCCATATTTTTCCAGCTGGCAGCGTTTAGTCAGTCATCTGGCAGCCATGCGCATGCGGGTGGGTCAGCTTCCGGCCTGCTTTGTTTTGTTAAATTGGATTTGACAACCGTCACTGAATCAATTTTGGTAGCCGTCTGGTGGCCATGGCTGCCCAGGTAGCCAAAACGCTATGCGGGCAGAGTCGCCCAAACACGTTTGATATGTTTTTTTTAGCAACCTGCGGTCGCTCTAGATCGGACTCCAATCGCGTAGTTTCGCTCTGAAAATTTTCTCGGATCGCACGCATCCATGCAAGTTTGTTTATTTTTTCTTTTTTTCATGAGTTGTTGTTTAGGGCGCGTACCACGTGTTCGTTTTACTCGGAGTCAAAGTCGCCAGCGTCTAGGTTCAAAAGCCGGCGTCTAGGTATTTGTTATTATTTTAATCGTTGTTTGTTATTTGCATCTACCCGGAAACCTTACATGGACGAAGGATGTTGCAAATATGTTTTTATTTTGCGACTTTGTTTTGGAATGTTGACCATACAACCTATAATTTTCCACACTTTACTATACTGTTTGCTTTTCTCATACAGGTTATGCAATTACAGTAAAAACAATTCTTTAACCGAGGCTCGTAGGGACTAGTGTTGTACACCATTCGAATCAGTTCGTCGAGATCAGCAAATATGTACAGTCAGTCGCCAAATAGAGTGCACACATATAGTTCCTTTAGTAATTTTCATTTTAAAAAGATTTACAAGAAATTAAATGGCATTAATTATAGTTTGCCATATTTTTATTTTCATATGAATAAAGAATAGAAACAATGAAATTTATTAGAAATTCGTTATATGAAAGCAAAATCTTTGGTGCTGATCTTTTAAAATTGAGTGCGCAGTTAACTTATTGTTAATAAAAACAAGTTTGAATGCCGCTAGTTATAAAAATCTTATTCAGTATATGGTGCGCTCTTTTGGCATGTATCACGGCTTGTAAGCGACGTGGCATCGATTCCACCAGATTTTTGGTCACTGTTAGTGGAATATTTTCCCAAATATTTTGAATTGCCGTTTTGAGGTTTTTCTTATTTGTTGGTGTAACATTTTTAGCCTGTTCTTCACCTTACACCAGAAATGCTCAATGGGATTCAAATCGGGCGATTGAGGAAGAGTTTTGAGCTGCTTCGGCACAGTATACAGCAACCACTCACGTACTACGTAGGAGGTATGCTTGAGTTCATTGTCTTGCTGGAAGTAAACCCTGAGGTAATTTTAATTTCTCCACCGAAGGATAAATATTGCGTTTTAGGATGTTTAGATAACCCATTTTGTTCATAATCGTTTCAATAAACTCCATAGTACCAGTTCCACTGGCCGCCATCGAGCCCCACATCATTACGCTTCCTCCTCCATGCTTAACGGTAGGTCACAAATTTTGAGATTCAATTTTCTCAGAGGCTGAACCGATTTTAACAAACCTATGCTCGTTTGAAAGCTACTGTCGGGCCATTGATCAAGTTCGAAGATCAAATGGCTGTGACTTTTGATTCCGGAGATATGATGGTATAAATGACGTAACCGACAAAACGTGTTTTTTTACCGCGCAAGTTTCTCGGAGATGGCTGGACCGATTTTTACAAGTCTAGCCCGTTTGAAAGCTATTGTTAGGCCATTGATCAAGTTCAAAGATCAAATGGCTGTGACTTTTGGTTCCGGAGATATGATGGTATAAGTGACGCAACTGAAAAAACGCGTTGTGTTTTTACCGCGCAAGATTCTCGGAGATGGCTCAACCGATTTTAACAAACTTAGGCTCGTTTGAAAGCTACTATCGGACCATTGATCAAGTTCGAAGACCAAATGGCTGTGACTTTTGGTTGCGGAGATATAATGATATAAGGGACTTAACCGACAAAACACGTTGATTTTTACCACTTTTATATATATAAGGGTGCCAAAATTTTGGGATCACCTCTATTTTCGTAAAGCTCTAGTACTCAAAAGTTTAAGCACCTCGAAAAATGTCCTCATGCAAAATTTGAGCTAAATCGGACATGCGTAAGGAGTGCTGCCCGGTGGTAAAGGATTGACAATTTTCGATCTTGAAAAAGCACCATAGGGTGAAGTACATGAAATTTCCAAAATCGAGAATTTTTTTTGATGCCAAACGTCTCAAAACGTCGAGATTTAGTGACATCTAAAAAAAAAAATTTTTTTGACAAAATTAACTTTCTGAGAAAATTTTTATATTTTCTCTCAGTCCCAAAAGGTCGATTTAAAAAGAAAATTTTTTTCGAGATGACACTAAATCTCGACGTTTCATGCAATCCTAAGCCTTTTGGCATCAAACTTTTTTTTCGATCTCGGAAACGAGGTGCACATTTTTATAAAATTTATTGGTAAATTCATCTAGTTGACACACCTTGTTAGTTAGTGGATATGCAAATCTACTTTGGGACTATTAGTACTCGGTTTCCGCTTCCGAACGCACCGATAATAGCAAAGAAAAACTCCAAAAACGGAACTCACTTCGATTTCTTAGCAACATTATTATACAAATTAGAGCTCTCATTGTCGTGAAAGATACTACGGAAGAAGAAGAAGAAAATGCTCTCGCCTAGCACACAGTGTGCTTTGTTCAATTTTGTATAGCGTGCAGGGTTGCCACATTAAAATCTTTATTAACTTGGTATAACTGTTTACAAATTGAAAAGGTGATGGTAATTTATATCGAAGAAAGTTTTTGATTTTATTCAAGTTTCAAAAGAGAAACTTGACGGAATCTTCTAGTGATGTTTTTGAGACTATAAGTAATATGAGAAAGGCATAATTACACCACTAGGTGGATTAAAAAAGGCTTTTAATTCCGTTTTTGCCTTTCTCATATAGAAAGGCTATACAATCACTGTGAAAACCGACTTTTGAACCATGTCATATACCATTCGACTCAGCTCGACGAACTGAGCAAATGTCTGTGTGTGTATGTATGTATGAATGTGTGTGTGTCAAATAATGTCGCTCGATTTTCTCAGAGATGGCTGAACTGATTTTCACGAACTCAGATTCAAATGAAAAGTGAACTTACTTTTCTCAGATACGGCTGAACCGATTCGTACAAACTTAGATTCAAATGAAAGGTACAATTGTCCTTTACAAAGCTCCTGAGTTTTATATTGATCCGACTTCAGGTTCCGGAGTTACAGTGAGATTAGTAAAAAAATTTCTAATTCGAATTACTTCCTCACTTTTCTCATTGGTGGCGTGTTCGATTTCAACGAACTTAAATTCAAATGGAAGGTATCATATAAAAATTTCATCCGGGTCCGACTTCCGGTTCCGGAATTATTAAAAAAATGGATACCGTCACTTGAAGCGGCGAAACAAAACACGTATCAAAATTGCTAAACAACTCGATTCCGGCTTTGCTGGTTTTTGGTTTCTGATTCCAGAAGCACCTGAAATAAAAAGTAAAATAATTCCAATCGGTAGTCATGGTCAGTAGACGGCCAAACATTAATTTGGCTTTCCTTGTTCTTTGGTTTTTGACCAAGATTGTATCCATAGACTCAAAAATGAATCCCAGTCACTTTACTCGAACCAACTTCGATTATACCGGTTCCCAGATTCCGGTTTCGGAATCGTTTCCTCAGAGATGGCCTAACCGATCTGAGTACTGTTTCACTCTATAGGTTATACTAGTTTATGGACAAACCACAGATAACATGCGAACTGTGTGTAAAATTTGCACAATCAGCTTGGTGAACACTTGCAGAAGTCACCACGATCGACACAAGGTGCCACCGCGATTTGGGTGCCACTTTCACATGAGCCACAATATTTTGGTGCAACATTCACTTCACGCTAGATTTTGCTGTTGGTTAAAATTACAAGTTTATTTTCATTTTATTCCGATCGAATTCTCGTGTGATCTATGCGACATAAAAATAAAGTTGTGTTTAACACTAAGGGAAATCGTGTGATAAGTGTTAAAATTGTTGTAGTTGGAATATTTCTGTAACAGGCAGGAGGATTTTGTTATCGTTCCGGTACGTTTTGAAAGATCGCGGCGAACAGTCGAGTAGGTGGCAGTAGTGTTTCCTACTAGAGATGGACAGGTATAGAAATTCTTATACCCGAACCCGACCCGTACCCGAGTGATCAGCAAAAAAAATAACCCGTACCCGACCTGTACCCGATAATAAATTTAAAAAATTACCCGTACCCGATCAATAATAAAAAAAATTATCCGTATCCGATAAAAAATAAAAAATTTTACCCGTACCGGACCCGTACCTGATTAAAAATTACCTGTACTCGTACCCGACCCGAATGAGTAGTGAAAATTTTACCAAAATTTAGGATGGAAAAAATAAAGTGTTTTAGATAGCGAGCCGTATCAGACTCTAGGTGGTAAGTAAAATACATTAAAATGCTTGTTTACATTTAAACATATGAATACACTGTGAAGCATGAATAGATTTCCAATGTCTTTGGTACTTTATACTCTTTTACAAATATCAACAAAAGGGAGTAATATCTACTCAAATTTTTCGAGAAGCATATTTACCCAAAATGTCGTAATACCCGTTGTATTCAATTTTGGGTAGGTATGGTTTTTACGAAACAGTGGTTTTTACAGCCATTGAGCTTCTGTGCCACCTCCGGAACCCTCCACGAGTGAACACGGTGAAAAATCACGCATTGATATTTTCACTTGTAGTCCAGTGAAAAGAAACGAAAATTAACTTGCAATATAGCCCAACTTGCTGTGCCATCAATCGACGTCATTTCAAGTGAGGTGACACCATCCAGAAGTGAAGAATAAGAAGAACTTCTATGCAGATTTTCTGAAATAAATGTTCATGTTTTTATGATCAGATTCCTAATGATGTATATGAAAACTTTGAAAATCTCCAACCAATATTTAAAATAACAGTTTTCAGGTATCTGAATGTGATATGAGTACTACACTACATTTTATATACGAATCAAATAATTTTTACTGGATTGTGTATTAAACAGGTTTAAAATGGCAGTCCATTAAAATCTACGTGAAAAGTAGGGTCTAACCGTAATGACCGTAATTTTCGTATATTGATCAGACCCGCATAGCTTTTTATCTACCTGGGCAGCCATGACCACCAGATGGCTACCAAAATGATTCAGTGACGGTTGTCAAATCCATTTTGACAAAACAAAGTCGCCTGTATCTAAGTTAGCTGAGCGTTTTCATCTTCTCACCTTCCCTGAAAATGTCAAAGATTTCAATGTGGAAAAATCCTGGTGGATTCGGTGTATCATTTGAGTTGTATATCTGGCAGCGGTGAGGCAGTCGGTCACCAGAATGTCTGCCAGCCATATTTTTCCAGCTGGCAGCGTTTAGTCAGTCATCTGGCAGCCATGCGCATGCGGGTGGGTCAGCTTCCGGCCTGCTTTGTTTTGTTAAATTGGATTTGACAACCGTCACTGAATCAATTTTGGTAGCCGTCTGGTGGCCATGGCTGCCCAGGTAGCCAAAACGCTATGCGGGCAGAGTCGCCCAAACACGTTTGATATGTTTTTTTTAGCAACCTGCGGTCGCTCTAGATCGGACTCCAATCGCGTAGTTTCGCTCTGAAAATTTTCTCGGATCGCACGCATCCATGCAAGTTTGTTTATTTTTTCTTTTTTTCATGAGTTGTTGTTTAGGGCGCGTACCACGTGTTCGTTTTACTCGGAGTCAAAGTCGCCAGCGTCTAGGTTCAAAAGCCGGCGTCTAGGTATTTGTTATTATTTTAATCGTTGTTTGTTATTTGCATCTACCCGGAAACCTTACATGGACGAAGGATGTTGCAAATATGTTTTTATTTTGCGACTTTGTTTTGGAATGTTGACCATACAACCTATAATTTTCCACACTTTACTATACTGTTTGCTTTTCTCATACAGGTTATGCAATTACAGTAAAAACAATTCTTTAACCGAGGCTCGTAGGGACTAGTGTTGTACACCATTCGAATCAGTTCGTCGAGATCAGCAAATATGTACAGTCAGTCGCCAAATAGAGTGCACACATATAGTTCCTTTAGTAATTTTCATTTTAAAAAGATTTACAAGAAATTAAATGGCATTAATTATAGTTTGCCATATTTTTATTTTCATATGAATAAAGAATAGAAACAATGAAATTTATTAGAAATTCGTTATATGAAAGCAAAATCTTTGGTGCTGATCTTTTAAAATTGAGTGCGCAGTTAACTTATTGTTAATAAAAACAAGTTTGAATGCCGCTAGTTATAAAAATCTTATTCAGTATATGGTGCGCTCTTTTGGCATGTATCACGGCTTGTAAGCGACGTGGCATCGATTCCACCAGATTTTTGGTCACTGTTAGTGGAATATTTTCCCAAATATTTTGAATTGCCGTTTTGAGGTTTTTCTTATTTGTTGGTGTAACATTTTTAGCCTGTTCTTCACCTTACACCAGAAATGCTCAATGGGATTCAAATCGGGCGATTGAGGAAGAGTTTTGAGCTGCTTCGGCACAGTATACAGCAACCACTCACGTACTACGTAGGAGGTATGCTTGAGTTCATTGTCTTGCTGGAAGTAAACCCTGAGGTAATTTTAATTTTTCCACCGAAGGATAAATATTGCGTTTTAGGATGTTTAGATAACCCATTTTGTTCATAATCGTTTCAATAAACTCCATAGTACCAGTTCCACTGGCCGCCATCGAGCCCCACATCATTACGCTTCCTCCTCCATGCTTAACGGTAGGTCACAAATTTTGAGATTCAATTTTCTCAGAGGCTGAACCGATTTTAACAAACCTATGCTCGTTTGAAAGCTACTGTCGGGCCATTGATCAAGTTCGAAGATCAAATGGCTGTGACTTTTGATTCCGGAGATATGATGGTATAAATGACGTAACCGACAAAACGTGTTTTTTTACCGCGCAAGTTTCTCGGAGATGGCTGGACCGATTTTTACAAGTCTAGCCCGTTTGAAAGCTATTGTTAGGCCATTGATCAAGTTCAAAGATCAAATGGCTGTGACTTTTGGTTCCGGAGATATGATGGTATAAGTGACGCAACTGAAAAAACGCGTTGTGTTTTTACCGCGCAAGATTCTCGGAGATGGCTCAACCGATTTTAACAAACTTAGGCTCGTTTGAAAGCTACTATCGGACCATTGATCAAGTTCGAAGACCAAATGGCTGTGACTTTTGGTTGCGGAGATATAATGATATAAGGGACTTAACCGACAAAACACGTTGATTTTTACCACTTTTATATATATAAGGGTGCCAAAATTTTGGGATCACCTCTATTTTCGTAAAGCTCTAGTACTCAAAAGTTTAAGCACCTCGAAAAATGTCCTCATGCAAAATTTGAGCTAAATCGGACATGCGTAAGGAGTGCTGCCCGGTGGTAAAGGATTGACAATTTTCGATCTTGAAAAAGCACCATAGGGTGAAGTACATGAAATTTCCAAAATCGAGAATTTTTTTTGATGCCAAACGTCTCAAAACGTCGAGATTTAGTGACATCTAAAAAAAAAAATTTTTTTGACAAAATTAACTTTCTGAGAAAATTTTTATATTTTCTCTCAGTCCCAAAAGGTCGATTTAAAAAGAAAATTTTTTTCGAGATGACACTAAATCTCGACGTTTCATGCAATCCTAAGCCTTTTGGCATCAAACTTTTTTTTCGATCTCGGAAACGAGGTGCACATTTTTATAAAATTTATTGGTAAATTCATCTAGTTGACACACCTTGTTAGTTAGTGGATATGCAAATCTACTTTGGGACTATTAGTACTCGGTTTCCGCTTCCGAACGCACCGATAATAGTAAAGAAAAACTCCAAAAATGGAACTCACTTCGATTTCTTAGCAACATTATTATACAAATTAGAGCTCTCATTGTCGTGAAAGATACTACGGAAGAAGAAGAAGAAAATGCTCTCGCCTAGCACACAGTGTGCTTTGTTCAATTTTGTATAGCGTGCAGGGTTGCCACATTAAAATCTTTATTAACTTGGTATAACTGTTTACAAATTGAAAAGGTGATGGTAATTTATATCGAAGAAAGTTTTTGATTTTATTCAAGTTTCAAAAGAGAAACTTGACGGAATCTTCTAGTGATGTTTTTGAGACTATAAGTAATATGAGAAAGGCATAATTACACCACTAGGTGGATTAAAAAAGGCTTTTAATTCCGTTTTTGCCTTTCTCATATAGAAAGGCTATACAATCACTGTGAAAACCGACTTTTGAACCATGTCATATACCATTCGACTCAGCTCGACGAACTGAGCAAATGTCTGTGTGTGTATGTATGTATGAATGTGTGTGTGTCAAATAATGTCGCTCGATTTTCTCAGAGATGGCTGAACTGATTTTCACGAACTCAGATTCAAATGAAAAATCTTATGGTCCCATAGATCGCTACTGAATTTCATCCCGATCCGACTTCCGGTTCCGGAATTATAGGGCAATGAGTATCAAAACTTTCAAACTGCCATACAAAATGTTGCAAAATCGGTACGCAACGGTACGTACTGGTACAGAATAAGAAGAAGAAAACGCACTCGCCTAGCACACAGCGTGCTTTGTTCAATTTTGTATAGCGTACAGGGTTCCCCCATTTAAATCTTTAGTAACTTGACATAACTGTTCAAAAATTGAAAAGGTGGTGGCAAAAATTTGGTGGCGAAGAAAATTTTTGATTTTATTCTAGTTCCAAAAAAAGAAACTTCACAGAATCTTCTAGTGATGTTTATGAAAATATAAGTGATATGAAAGAGGCATCACTACACCACTAGGTGGATTAAAGAAGGTTTTTTTCTTAAGTTTCATGATGATGATTTTTGTAACATTTGGTTTACATAACTTCGTACCTCTGCCGTCAATTCCTTTGCCCTAATTACTGTCTATTCATGAGTTTGATTACGGCTTACCCGGCGGTTGCGTAAAGAGAAGCGTCCTAAACAGCTGAATTCAGAATTTGCAGAAATAAGAACTTCGGAATTAATGTTGACCATATCTGAAGTTTCACCCGGTCTCGAGCAGTTTCTTCGTGTGGCTTCTACGTCATACGATACGAATTTTCTCTATGGAACATATGTGTTCCGATATGCAAAGGCACCTTACTCGATTCTACCGTCGGTGTGAATATCCACCGTATTGTTTGATAAAATTAGCGCAAGCTTGAGAAGTTAACTTTGAAATGCTTCAGCAGCGTCCTGTTTTCATGAAATTGTTATACCGTTAAATGGGTCAATAGCTCACCTGAATCTACTTGTTCTTGCAATGGAATTTGGTACCTTCAGAATGATGCTTTGTTACTTTAACAGGTTAATGGCTGAACCAATTTTCATGAACATGCATTCAAATTGAAAGATTTGGATTATTTGGATCCGATCTCCGGTTCCGGAATTACAAGGCGGTATGTGTTTAAAAATAAAAATTATGTCACTGATTTCCACCATTTATTCGGATCCAACTTCAGGTTCAGGAGATACAGGGTGATCTCGGATTTTTCTTGAGAAAGCCTGCACTCATATATAAAAACCATCTCCTGTCTCATTTCGATTCACTGGCTCTAATACTAAGATAAAAATAGGTGCATTCACGTCGTGTTTTCGCGTTGCTATAACAGCAGGATTGCACCATTTTCGAACTAACGTTTGTATTAAAAATACAGGATTCGTCAACTGAAGTGCCACATCAATATTCAACCGCTCCTTCTCCTTCAACGATCACATCGAGTAGTAGACCAACGCCAAATTCGGTCATAGCAAGTTCATTTCACACACCAAGTTCCCCAAAAAAGTGCAGCTGTGACTGACAATCAGCAAGAAGGGGATGTCAACGCAGCTCTTATTTTGCTCCGGACTGGCCGTGAACTGGAAAATTTATAGTACGAAACTGGGCCAACCTGAAACGTAAGATCTACTCCAACAATGATGTCGCAAAAGCTGAAAACGAATTGATAAATATGAAAGTTGAAGAAAGGCATGTTTTCGTCCGCCATGGCAAATTTTCTTATTAACTGCAGAAAGGCCGCTCGCAAGGGCGTAGAGTTTTTTGCATATTTCGAATATTCGTCTGAATTTCATTTACAATTTTCATCGTTTAGCATATCTTTTGAAAAAGTAAGACTGTATTTATAACAAAATCGAACACTTTGAATTTTCGATCAAATAAACAATCAAAATGAATATTAATTTCACCAAAGCATAACATATGTTAGAATTAACAGCGTTGACTTCAAACCACAGGAACATATTGCTTGCCATACCAGTACCTTTAGACCGAATTTCGCCACTTGAATCGACCTGTTCGCATCGCTCACATCCTCGCCAACGACGACAGTAAAGTATCGGAACCTGGAAGGGTTTTTGAGTCCTCCTTTACATAAGTCTCATCGTCCATCAAAACGCATGCATCCGCACACTGCAAAAGACGAATACAATTTCCGGGCCCTTGTTGCTGCTCGCTCCTTCTGTTCTACACTTTGTTTCGAGACTTTCTGCTTCTTGTAGGTCTTCATGTGATTTCGCCTCTTGATACCCTGGATCATTCCGACACTCGTTCCTGCTTTTTTGGCCAAATCATGTATTTATCTCTGCCTTAGATCACCGTTAAATTTTTACCGACTTCGGCTACACCGGTTCTCGAATTCCGGGAATAGAGGAGCTCAATCGTTTTCTCAAACAACGAAAAACTAAATTTCATAAACAAAAATTCAAACAAAAAGACTCATAGTTTTATACAATTACTGAATTTTATCGGATTCCGACTACCGATTCTGGAATTACAGAGTGGTGAGTTTTTAAAAATTTAACCGTCATAGAAGGTGACAGTACCAAACATCGTAAAAATTGTTCAAATATTACAAGACTTTCAACGAGTTGTGATAAGATCGGATACAGTGAATTTGCTTAGGCTCTAAGAAGAAATATCGCAGAACAAATAATCCGAAAACTATGCAATACTACTGTTACAGCGACGCGAAAACTCGAAGTGAATGCACCTATTATCATCTTACTCTTACAGCAGACCCTGTCAGCTTGGAGCGAAATCAATGTTCAGTTCAGCAGCACCATCGCACGGCAACACATTCTACATATCATGTCAATTTTATGGGTGCGCAGTACTGCTATTTGAGCGTGCTCGAATTTGACATTTCTCTCCCCTACGCCATGCTCGCAAAAAAGGATATTGCCAATGATTTGTTTGGGAAATGTGAAAGCTGGATATCCTGTTAATATGATGTCTTTGCCTTAAAGTCAATCTATCGAACAGATACCGCAGATCTCACTATAACCAAGGGTTGTCGTATGTGAGTTAACTACTGGAGTTGAGATGAATGGGTTACAGTTAACCTAGTTGTAAAATTACAAATTTCTTCAAAAAAGTGTTTTACTAGTTATGTTCACAACAGGGCTTGAAAATCAAGATAAAAAATCATCAAATGATTATCACTATCGAAGATGATCGCTTGTGATCTTTCCCAATGAATATCAACATAGATCTGATTTTTTAACCCATTATGCCCTAGCGTATGATATATCATACGCAAAATTTCCTATATTTTAATGCATGTTAACTTTAGAAGTTTATTACCTAACAGCTTTACTAGAGCACTAGTTGATAGTTTACACTTCTAATTTCTTTGTATATTAAAATTGTTTTCAAGTATCAACTTTTAATTTGTTTTATAACCTTGCAAAGTTCTCACAAATCACCAAGGAAAAGTAAGCAACATATTCGTGTGAATCTTATGTTCGAAACCATAGATAATACTTCCATCTTTTGACAAACCATTGCCAAAGGTACAAATTAGTTATTTCAGCAGTGAAACTCGAAAAATATATGTTAAACAATAAAAAAAATGTTGTTAACATTTGAACGTATGATATATCATACGGTGGGATAATACAGTAGTATTTTTTTCCAAAGCATATCGTTAGCCGATAAACTCGAGCAACAAAATTTTATGATTAGTTGAAGTCTTTCGGAAATCTCTTGCCATCAGCAAATCAAATTCATTTTGTTTTATCTTCGAAATGTGGAATATTCAAAAACATGGCTGCATAAAGTGTGATAAGGATAGGGACCCTTAAAGTTTTGACGAGCACGTGAATATTGAGTAGAACGCTAACTTAGAAAAGTAAGTATGAATATCTACAAGACATATTATGCATTGGAAACACTATCAAATGAGCTTATGATACTCCCAACAAATCGTACAAACATCTCAAACATGATACAAATACAAATAGGTAATCCATTTTCTTAAAAATGAAGAAATGGAAACAAGTGAAGTTTTTTTTTATTTTCGATTAGACAGATTTTAACCTTAAATTCATTCACCACTTCGGGCCAGAAAAACCTTCTGACCCTGTGTGCGGGGTTGGGAATCGAACCCAGGTAGGCTGAATGAAAGGCATCGACAAATAAAGTTGTTTATTGCAGCTTACAATACAATATATACAAATAATTATATTATCAATAACAATCCGCTAAAAACCGAAACGAAGATGTATTTTGAACAAAATGCACCAAATATTTCTAATTATATTGTACCTTCATCTCCGATAGTACTTCTACCGGTACTATTTGAAAGAAATTGAATCGTATATAAATACCACTCTCAAAATATAAGCATATCTCTTATAATTTTGTTGCTACTGTATTGTCCCAGCGTATGATATTACATACATAGGATAATTTAGTTTGGAAAAGATTTTTAATAGGGATTTAACATTGTCCAACATCTTCAACACAAAATATGATGGTATTGATGATATCTGCTCATTTGGTTCAAATTTGGGAACCCCTGGGTTATAAAGGGTTAAGATCAGTTGATCAGTGATCTTTGAATCACATCGACCAATACTGATCTTCCGTCACTCAAAATCGGTAGTAATTTTGAACTACTATTATTACCGATTCCTGTAAGATAAAATCAAGAGTATATATTTTCTTAATTGGCCATATTTTAATAAACGGTCTTAAATTTCTCTGGTTTGTCGATGACCAAATAAAGTCACTTCAGAAACCGTAGATCGAAAGAAGGTGTTACAATCCCATAGAAGACTGTACAATTTTATCCGGATCCGACTTCCTATTTCAAAATTTCACGACGAGGAATGTTTGAATAACAAACCGTAAAATAATTTCTGCATACTCCTTTCGCATCAATTTGTCCTCATGAGTTTCGTTATGGTCCGCGTGAGTTACTTGTCTACCTGATAGTAGGCCGGAAAATCGAGTACTTGGAGAGATTACTTATCGCATTTGAAATAGATTTTATTATTGTTTCAACGGGCCCCAAAGTGTATATAGAGCGAACTATTTCCATTTGCATTCATGTTATGCCAGTTAACCTTTCACCATATTAGTATAACCAGAATCGCTTCAAGAATGAAGGATTGCACAATCAAAACTCAAAGTTTAGCCATCACTATAAAATAAACATCCTTATCAGCATCTGTATAATGGAGATAGACTTATTGTAAGTTGATCAGCCGAATGATTTACCTTCTACCGAACTGGACTCCGCACCTTTAAAGCATGGGACCAGCTAAACTACAAAAGATAAGAATAAGCATATTGTTTATAGTTAAAAAAATTTCGAACAAAATTACTAAAACCTGTTTCGATCTACCTTCTCTTCTTTGATATATATATATATATATATATACACTGAGGTCTTTTTTTATGCGGTCTTTTTTTATGCGGTCTTTTTTTATGCGGTTTTTTTTACGCGACTTTTTTATGCGAATTTTCAGAGTTATGCGGTTTTTTTTATGCGAAGTTTCAGAGTTATGCGGTTTTTTTTTATGCGAATTTTCAGAGTTATGCGGTTTGCCCTTCTGCGGTCTTTTTTTATGCGAAGTTTCAGAGTTATGCGGTTTTTTTTATGCGAATTTTCAGAGTTATGCGGTTTTTTTATGCGAATTTTCAGAGTTATGCGGTTTTTTTTTATGCGGTTTTTTTTATGCGGTACGTAAATTCGCATAAAAAAAGACTTCAGTGTATATATATATATATATATATATATATATATATATATATATATATATATATATATATATATATATATATATATATATATATATATATATATATATATATATATATATATATATATATATATATCGAAAACCCTAGTGATGTAATGATGCCTTTCTCATATTACTTATAGTCTCAAAAACATCACTAGAAGATTCCGTCAAGTTTTTTTTTTAATAATTGAACAAAATCAAAAACTTTCTTGAGCTTGAGCTTGAGCTTGATCGACCACCCCTGGTTGCTACTCCGTTACTGATCGGGATTAGCTGAAATTGTACAGGGAGTTTTTAGATGATCCGACCTGGGACTGGTAAATCATCCTTCAATGTACATCTTCTGGTAATCCCAGAAATCATTGATCAGTACCGGCGCCGGCCAGGCCCGAACGTAGATCGTCTAAGGAATGGGAAGGGATGTTAGTCCGACACTTGTTGTTACTAGAGGCCGTATATACTACTGCGCACTCCACAAGTGTCACGGGAGAAGGATATTTGTTAGTAAAAATTTCAGTATTGGTATTATTCGCGCGCGACTCAGTATGTTCCGGTTTCAAGATGCTCGGATGCACCACTAAACTCACTTCACTCCCGAGTGAACGTTTCAACAATATCCTATATTGAAGTCCCGGCAAGTCTTGATTCATAGCTCTTATTCGAGGAAACTGAAGAAAAATTGCAATACTACCGCGTAAAGAATAAAAACTTTCCTATTTTTATAAATGAAATTACGTGATACAAAATAAACGAGTGAATAGGATTTAGACAAAATAGTTGATTCATTGCATTGACATATTCTAAACCAGGGGTTCCCAAACTATTTTGAGTCATGGACCCCTTTACTAAAATTAACTTAGGCCTCAGACCCCCATCAACAAATTCCTTTGAAAATTTAATTTCTTGCTTTTTTAATATTGATGTAAAATACTTCAAATTTTTGGGGATGGTCAAACTAACACAACTTTTTAGCTTAAATATTTCAAATAACAACGTATATCAAACAATAGAGGTCGATTTCTAGACCTCGTCGACCCCCATAGTCAGTTTTCGTTTTCGTCGACTCCCGCAAAAAATATATCGACCCCAAGGGGTCTATATCGACCACTTTGGGAACCCCTGTTCTAAACAGTTGTTATAAAATCATTTTAAATCACCAAATAAAGGTCAACAGATTTCACGCGCGTTTTAATTCTGTATTATTTCCGCTTTATTATTTTAATTATTTATTAAAATTATCAAATGGTTATATTGGTTGATCTGGGCAGCCGGCTACCGAGAAAAATATTAATTTATTGTTTGAAATATTAATATCAAGTGTTTTTTACTATGTATTCAATATACCGATATATGTTATCTCTGTTATTAACTTGTAATATCAACCGATTCGTGCAATAGTTGATTTTTATCATTCAATTTATAATCCTGAAAGACAATCAATAACATGGGAAAAGAAAACATTCTAAATAAAACTTTTCTCCGTAGCTAGACGGAAATTGATAGGTTGAATGAAGAGATAATTTAGTAAAATAGAGTCATCAGAAGTGAAATATTGAAAATATCTGATAATTGAAAGGAAAAAGAAACTCCTGCAATTGTCGCCTTTTACGACATGGAAGCAGGAACCCAGTGGATCTATTCTTGGTTCATTTTTTCCCGCCGGATTCCACACGGCATCTAGGCTGGTACTGTCCGGAGAGAGCTAATAGGTACTATCAATCTCCTAGTGGACCCCAGCCCCTTTGAACAAAATCAAAAACTTTCTTCTATATAAACTACCATCTGGGGACGGGTATAGCGTGATGGGATAGTCGATGTCTTTAACGCAGCCCGCCTGGGTTCGATTCCCAACCCCGCACATAGGGTCAGAAAGTTTTTCTGGTCCGAAGAGGCGAATGACCTAAGATGTTAAAGTCTCTATAATCGAAACAAAAAAAAAAAAAAAACTACCATCACCTTTTCAATTTGTAAACAGTTATGTTAAGTTAATATAGATTTTAATGTGGCAACCCTGCACGCAATACAAAATTGAGCAAAGCACGCTGTGCGCTAGGCGGGTGCGTTTTCTTCTTCTTCTTCCGCACCAGCACGTACCGGTTTGCATCATTTTGTATGACAGTTTGAAAGTTTTGATACTTATGGCCCAATATTGTCGGAACTGGAAGTCGAATCTGGATGAAATTGCACAGTATCTTTTTAAGGTAATGAGAGCTTTAATTGAATCATGATTTGTGAAAATCGGTTTACCCGTTGCTGACAAATCGAAGTGAGTGAATCGTTTTTGGAGCTTTTCTTCACTATTATCGGTGCGTTCGGAAGCGGAAACAGGGCACTAGTAGTCCCAAAGTAGATTTATATATCCACCAACTAACAAGTTCTGTCATTGTCATATTGCCTTGTAGTTCCGGAACCGGAAGTCGGTTAAAGATAAAACTCAATAGCGATCTATGGGACTATAAGTACTTTCGTTTTTTTTTATTTATTTAGTCCTTTCGTTTGAATCTAAGTTTGTGAAAATCGGGCACACCATCTCTGAGAAATGTGAGTGAAATTTTTTTTTCATTTTTTTGTGCATATCACCCTTTAATCCCGGAACCATAAGTCGGATCGGGATAAAATTCAATAGCGATCTATGGGATCATAAGATCTTTCATTTGAGTGAATGGTGAAAGCACTGGGAACTAGTACTACACAGAAAGAAAAGATGAAACTTACACGACATGTAAACCGATAGTACTATGAAAAAGACATCAGTTGAAACGAAAATCTGATTTAAAACCATGATTGATGTAAAATTACATTAAAATTCATTTAGTTTTTCATTGAACAAGACTGTATATTTACAAACCGCTTCGTTTTGTAATGTAAATTTCCATTCAATTGCCTGCTCCAAATATGTGCATGAAAATTAATGTAAATTCACAAAATATTTTTATCTGTGTAGTATGGGTGTCGTTCAAAACTATGCCGTGCGAAAGGACAGAATTTTCTTATACTCGATTCATGCACTCCGAATCTACATTTTTAGTTTATAATAAAATAATGTTTTATTCAAGAAAATCATAAACAACCGAATTCCCTGATACACTATACCTATACAGAGATGAAATTTGATTTCCCGTAAGTAACACTATAATCTCACACTGATGCAATATCTCCATTATAGTATTAGATGAAAATTGGTAACTACCCTGCTTTCTTTGAATTTTATTGCTGATGGATGCTAAAATCCACCAAGCGATCATCTTAATCATATTAGACTATTTAAACAATTACAGGCTTGTGTACAAAACACGGTTTGGCGGTTCAATATGTAGGATGCTGGCCTTACAAGCCAGTTGTCATATGTTCAAGCCCCGTCCTGGAATCATTCAAAACGTCAGTAGGGTCGAAGTACTAGCCATGTAAAGATTCTGTACACTATGAATCGGCTGCAAAGTCTGTTAAAACAGAAAGGCCTAATTCCACAAAAGGAATGTAACGTCAAGACTTTTACAAGACACAACCGATTGCGATGACAATAAAAATGCAGTAATTGGAACATAAACGAATTTATATAATTGGTAGAGGTCACGATTCTAGGTTGTACATAAAAGGAATAGTAGGGGAGAGGTGGCGACAAGTGCGCACCTAAGATTTTATAGATATTACAAATGAAATATTACTTTTGTCAAAATCGAAAACACACCTACGGAAACTACCTTGCTTTACAATAACCTCAAAAGAAAGATTACAATTATTATCTTGCTTACGAGCATAAAAGCCACAAAATGGTATGTGTTATAATTTGCATTTTAAACCCACGATAACGTT
Source organism: Malaya genurostris (assembly GCF_030247185.1). Lineage (NCBI taxonomy): Eukaryota > Metazoa > Arthropoda > Insecta > Diptera > Culicidae > Malaya > Malaya genurostris. The sequence goes on along the minus strand of NC_080570.1, from coordinate 78,784,848 downwards.
CCGATTGAAGTTTATGCCCACATGCCACACTATTTTTTAAATATTAAAAAAAAACACTTCAATTCGTAATTTTCCTCCAATCTGCTCGAAACAAACAATTCGTTCATGAGCAAGGATGCCAAAATCTGTGTCCTCTTCCCACAAAAAAAACACAGCACAACGGTATCATTTTCGTGAGCAAAAAAGTGGTTTGCCGGAAATACATTGTCATTATGTCATCGCTCTCACTTGTACACGCAGAGAAGAAAATTGCCGAAATAACTAAACTTGGGCTTATCACAACGATTCAATTTATAGAAATACTGATAACAGAAAATCTAATTCAAAACTGTAAATAATGTTTCTTTAAATAACAAAACAAGATATTTGTTATCTCCTAATTGGTTAGTTTGCTACTATACTTTTCTACTTGATCTATTCCACTCATAATTTTTCGGAAATTGGATTTTTTCTACGGAATTTTGAATTTATCAACGGAGAACCAGGGGACTTAGTTGTTACTAAACCAAGGAAAACGTGATTCTATGAGAAATAAACGATATAAATCTTATTTCCTACGACCCAAAAACGCTAAGAGAATGACAGATTTTATATTTACGTGAGCTGTATTGGTATGAAATTAAAAGGGAAGGTGAAATGTAGCCGAATAAAGTTGATAGGACCAAATATCAATGCTTATTGCATAAAAACAGTGATAAGCATTAACACAATGAGATGCGCACTAATATGTGCCGCGCACTATTACCCGCCTTTCCCCTATTCTTTACAGACTATTTCCACTGCTTTGTAAAACAACTCTAGTGTAAATGTTCATTATATTGAATATCGCATGCGTTATTGTAAAGAAATATTTCTAATATTTCCTATACTTTCATTGTGTGTAATCATATTTCATATTGATTTTGACCTATTGATATCGTGTTTTATTAAAGCACAGTTTGAGTTTCAGCACGCCACTGTTATTCGTACTCACGTCAATCCGGTTATGTCTCTGACATTACACATCCGCCTTTTTTTCATTAATTTGTATATAATACCGCGTAACTCGGTTGAAAAGTCGGTTTTCACAGTGATTGCATAGCCTTTATATACGAGAAAAGGCAAAACCTTTAATTTTGAGTTTTTTGTGGTAAACTCATACTATTAAAAATTTATCGGAAACTACTGATCATATTTCATATGACATGGTACAAAAATCTATGTTGTTACATTAAGTACAATAAGAGGTTTTATCATTTGTGTGTTGTAACGTGATTTCAACACACATATATGAACAGAACGTTTTCGTTTTCTATTTGATTCATCTTATTTTTCCTTTTTTTCAGCCTCCGATGCTAGAATACAAGCCATCAATCCAGTCGTCGAGATGGATGGTGATGAAATGACGAGAATAATTTGGCAATTCATTAAAGAGAAACTTATCTTCCCCTACGTTAAGGTCGAGTGTCTCTACTACGATCTTGGTCTACCGTACAGAGATCAAACTAACGATCAGGTGACGATCGATGCTGCAAATGCAGTTTTAAAACACAATGTTGGGATCAAATGCGCGACGATTACCCCGGATGAGCAACGCGTAAAAGAATTCGATCTAAAGAAAATGTGGCTTAGCCCCAACGGAACTATTCGTAACATTCTTGGTGGTACTGTGTTTCGTGAGCCAATTTTATGCAAAAACATTCCGCGTCTTGTGCCCGGTTGGACTAGACCTATCATTATTGGTCGTCACGCTCATGGTGACCAATACAAGGCACAAGACTTTGTCGTAACTAAACCGGGTACAGTGAAACTTGTCTTCAATGGCGATGATGGAACGTCCGAAGAACATCAGCTATTCAAATATAAGGGAGGAGGCGTTGCGATGGGAATGTACAACACCGACGAGTCTATTACGTCCTTTGCACACTCATCATTCCAAATCGCACTATCTAAAAAGTGGCCGCTATATTTATCCACTAAAAACACGATCTTAAAGCGATACGATGGTCGGTTCAAAGATATCTTTCAAGAAATTTATGAAAAGTATGAAATTTGTAAATTATTTCAATTTTATATTTCATTTCATTTTCAATTTATTTCAGACACTACAAAAAGCAATTTGATGATGCCAAAATTTGGTACGAACATCGTTTAATCGACGATATGGTAGCCCAAGCCTTGAAATCGGATGGAGCTTTTGTGTGGTCCTGTAAAAACTACGACGGAGACGTCCAGTCAGATATTATAGCCCAAGGTTATGGATCGCTTGGACTTATGACTTCTGTTCTGGTGTGTCCAGACGGTAAAACTATTGAATCCGAGGCTGCTCACGGAACAGTCACGCGTCATTACAGGTTGAAACTCAAAATAAACATTAATATTAGCTTGTATATACAATGATTATCAACAGAGAACATCAGAAAGGCCGACCGACATCGACAAACCCGATTGCATCTATCTTTGCCTGGACTCGAGGATTAGAACATCGTGCGAAGTTGGATAGTACTCCTGAACTGGGTCGCTTTGCTACTGCTCTAGAGCGCGCTTGCATTGACTGTGTTGAATCTGGGAACATGACGAAAGATTTAGCAATTTGTATTCATGGCATGAAAAACACAAAGGAAGGCATGTATTTGAACACACAGGACTTCTTAGAAGCGATTGCTAAGCAGCTAGAAAAATCATGGAAAAAATGAGAATATCATTAAGATGATTACTTAATTACATAAATAAATCGAGATATACCACAAAACATTTACTAACATCTTCTTTAACTCAAATTATGTCTGCCCTCAGAACGAAATCGAAAAAAATTACGTCTTCTGAGACCGATAGATTCAAGCGTCATTTTTGAAGTTGAATAAACTTATGTCGTTTTCGCTTGATACCAAACCTAACCCAGTTTCCACCCTAACTGCTGTCAAACCGTTTGTTTGAAGCTAGTTTCAACGTTGTTGAACTGAAAATTGAGTCAGTTTCGAACCTGGTTGTTATATCAGGTTTGCTTAAACCCCCGTTGCTTGAAAAGTTTCGTGAAAAGTGTTTGTTTAATGAAACTACCCTGTGTCAATTTCAGTTTTCTCAAGCGAAAATGACATTATAAATTATTCCCATATTCAGTAGTGTTGCTAAGTCTAAGCAGACCCTGACATCGTACAGAGAAATCAGTCGTCAGTTCAACCACGCCATCGCACAGCATCACATTGAATATATGAGCAATTCTGTTATTTTGGAGCCCACATATTTGATATTTCTCTCCTCTACTTCTATGTATGAGATTCGATGCGGAATTACCTGTGGGTACCTTGCTCGCAGAAAAGTATGTTGCTTGTGATTTGTCCTTGAATTGTGAGAGCTAGATATCTTGGTAATCACCCTCATTCTTGTTTACGGCCGTATGCGATACGTTCGAAAGTATGTCAAATTCGTATTACTGTTTACGTTGTGATCCCCTGAATCGGCTAGCTAATGTCGAAAATCCGTTTTCGTTCGGCACGCCAGTTTAGACATGGCACTTCAGTGCTAAACAAAAAGTGTTCTGCAAATAGCAGAAACTTTACGTCTGCTTAGCGGTCCAATTTGAACAGCTATGCACTGATGAGTCTAAGACTAAACATAAACAAAATTCAAAACGGTTATGTGCCCAAAGCACAAAATTAGGCTAAACCCTGAATGACAAAAAGAAAATCTAAATAATTATCAATCCATCTAGTGGAGTAATGTTGCCTTTCTTATATTCTCCAATATAATATAGTAGAAATCTTCAAAATTATTTTATTGGATTCTTGAAAGATAAAATAAAGTTTGTTGTGCCATATCTGAGAAAACGAAGTGAGTTCTACTATTGCAGATACTTCCGAAACAGTAATTCAACTAACATAAACTACAAACTCCATTAATTTTTAGTTGAATTTAGAATTTTTTGAATGAGACTTCTTCCCACCGATATTCATTTATTCTCCAGTGTTGTTCAGTCGTCGGTTACTGAATAAAGGCTAATGAGCTATAAATTCATAACCTATAAGCTATTTACAGGAAAAGATAACCTTTTTCCGAGTGAACTAGTAATGTAAAAATAAACGGAAGAAGAAGTAGGGTTATCCTTATAGTTTCCTTATATCGCATTTTGGTGGGGAAAGGGTTCAAATCAGCTTTACAGCCCTGTCCAAAATGTGTTTCCCTCCCCGTTAGTTTGTATCAGGCCGAATGATCGCATGCGCGCCATATAAACGCCTCTTTCAATATGAGGAAATTATATTATTACCCAACAGTTTTTATTATTTATTTATGTTGGTTTTCTTACCTTTGGTCATAGTTTATATTCTGTTTTACCTTAATTCCAGTAGTTGTATTCAATTGTGTTTCGTAAGTGTCTTTTGTTGTCATTCTATTTTATTTCCATTCCGTACTTCTGCTGCTGTTATTTTATTTTCTTAAATGTAAAAGTTAGTTGTATGTGTTTTTTTTCTTATGTATCTAAGATTTCCTAAGAGTGTTAATTAAATTATTTTCCAATTTTTCAGCTTTCTTCTCTCAGTCTTCATTCTTCTCTTTCTTCAATCTCAGTCATCCCTTTCCGAAAAAAAATAGATTAGTGTTTATTAATAATATCTTTGTAAGGCCGGTCATGATGGTTTAACGGAAAAGAACTGAGGACATGCGTTTTTATTTAAATCATATTGACACTTGGGTCCCATAAGTATTACTACAGCATGTTCACATTTCGTTATCTTCGGTTGATCCTTGACAGTGTTACCATCCGCTCAGGCACTTTTGGGCATCTGGTGTACAACTCACAATCGAAATGCATCACTGCCAATTTGATACAACGCACCCAAAGGCATGGTAAAATGTATATTGTACATACACACAAAAACACATACATACATACATACACACAGGCACACACACATGCATTCTAGCGATCACTCGACTTTCAATAAATGAATTGTGATAAAATCGAACACAAAGTCTTTGCCTCGTCTCTAAGAAGCAATACCGCATAGCAGTAGTTCGGAAGTGGTTCAATACTGCTGTTTTAGCGAAGCAAAATGCTCTAAATTTCATGTTACTTCTGAAATTAATCTATCAAACAGAGATAACTGTTGAAGATATAGATCGAAGGAGCAGTTGATTATTCATCATCATAGTTGTTCATAGTGATGTAAGATTTTTTCATTCTTAATATAACCGTTCACCAGTTAACACGGTTTTTCATTTGGCTCCCAACTCAATAGGTTATGGGCCCAGAAGCGCTGTGAACGGGGAAGAATCGCTAGGAAGCAGAAAAAAAATTGAAATAATTGGTTTCGACACCTGGAAGTTTCGGGTCGAAACGCAGCTTTCGGCTCACGGAGTTCGGAAGGTTTTGGAAGAGAATGCACCGCCGGAAACGGCATCTGCCGATACGAAGAAGGCGTTCAAAGAAATGGATGAAAAAGCGAAAGCGTTCCTAGTGGCTTTCAAAGCGGATAGTCATTTGGAGTATGTCCGGGACAAGACAACGGCGAAGAAAATGTGGACGTCACTAGGCAACACTTTTGCGAAAAAGGGGTTTGCGGCTCAAACATACATCCGTAGATCCCTCGCCCTGCTGAAAATGGAAGAAGGAACACTACTGAAAGACCATTTCCGGCGATTCGACGAACTTGTTCGGCAGCTTAAAGACGCAGGTGCCGTGTTGGCGGAACTCGACCAGGTGAGCCAACTTTTCATCTCGCTATCTGCGTCATACGATGTTGTGACAACGGCCATGGAAAACCTCCATGACGACGAGCTTCGTTTGGCAACCGTCAAAGCTCGTTTGTTGGCAGAAGAGCAGAAAAGGAATGGGCGTGAAAATTGTAGTCAAAATGCAACAAATGGATCCGACAGCATGGTTTTGGCCATGAAACAAGGACGAAAATCAGGGGTACCAGCAAAGTTTTCCGGAAAATGCTATGGCTGTGGATCATTTGGGCACAAGCGATCGTCTTGCCCGAAGGAAAAGCGTAAAAATGTTCGAGCACAGGCAGCAGAAGTTCCAGTTGATCGTCAGGTGGCGATGGTCAGTCCGATCGGATCATCAAGTAGCAGTGATTCAGTTGAATGGATACTGGATTCCGGAGCCAGCCGGCATATGGTGAGTGAAGAAAAACTCCTCTCAGAAGTCAGCTTGCTGAGCTTGTCCGTGGTCATCGAAAGCGCTAAAGACAAAGCATGGCTGGTGTAAAAGAAGGCACAGTTAGAGGAAAAGTTCAAACGAAGGAAGGAGGAATCATATGGAGTGTTAGAAATGTACTCTACGTTCCGAAATTAAAGTTCAATCTTTTGTCGGTTGCTGCTTTATTGAAGGTTGGAGTTGATGTCCAGTTCACGCCAGGCCGTGCTGTACTGAAAAAGAATAATGAACTGATAGGTGAAGCTGAAATGAAGGAAAATTTATTCTACCTGAAAATGTTCGTTATTACTGGAACAGCACTAGCTGTAGAAAAGTCAAACAGTAACCTAGAATTGTGGCACCAACGCTACGAACATTTATGTTACCGAAATTTGAAACAGTTGCAAAGTTCGAAAATGGTTGAAGGTTTGGATAAACTAGATGGTGAAGGAAGCTTCTATGACGTTAAAGGTAGCAGGCCCGCTACTACAAGACCACTGGAGCGAATACACACAGACGTTTGCGGCAAGATTACTCCGGCAACTCACGATGGGTTTCAGTATTTCGTTTCTTTTGTGGACGACTACACCCATTTTTCGGTTGTGTGCCTGATAAAGAGCAAGGACCAGGTGTTCCAATACTAGGTATATGAAGCTATGGCATGTGCGCAATTTGGAGTAAAAATTGCAGCGTTGCGGTGCGACATGGGGAGTGAGTATTTTAGTAGCGACCAGCTATAGTTTCAGAAGCAAGGCATTCTAGTTGAGTCGACTGTCGGCTACACACCACAACATAATGGAGTGGCTGAACGACTGAATCGGACGATTGCGGAGAAAATGAGGTGTATGCTGATCGGTTCTGGAACACCGAAACGTTTCTGGGGAGAAGCTTATGTAGCAAACCGAAGTACGACAGAGAAACTCAAAGGTAAGACTCCAGCGGAAATATGGCATGAGAAGAAACCGGATGTAGCTAAACTGAAGGTATTTGGAAGCCTGGCCTACTCGTGGATTCCAAAACAGAAGCGTGGAAAGTTGGATGCTACGGGTCAACGATGCGTGATGTTGGGTTACGCACCATGCGGTTACCGGTTGTGGTGCCTTGAAACAAGAAAACTGATCGTGGCTAGAGATGTTAAATGTAACGAGTTGGTTTTTCCATTCAAAAACAAAGATCAACAGAGTTCATCGCATGTCACCATTCCAATTGTGCTTCCTGGAACGGATCAGACAGAGGTAGACGAGATATCTTCAGCTCTCGTCGGTAGCAGTACCTCAGATACTCAAGCAGCAGACAAGGATGTACTGGAGCAAGAGGGGGAAGATGAATTTTCCCTAGCTGAAGACGACGAAACAGTGGCAGTACCGTTGGCACTCCCACCACAAAATACAGGAGCTAGCAATTCCCGTGGAGAACTACTCCGAGGCCCAGTGGTCGGGAGTGCAGAAAACCAGGTTGGTTCAAAGATTTTATTACTTCATACGGAGCAATTTCTGCTGTTGACGATTCTCAGGTTCCATCATGCTACGCTGAAGTCGCTGGGCATCGAAATAGACGTTTTTGGATGCAGGCTATTGAGAAGGAATTGCTGGCGTTAGAGAAAAATCACACCTGGGTTGTTGTGAAGCGGCCAGACACGTCGACAACCGTTCCCTGCAAGTGGGTGCTCACGGTAAAAATGAACGCTGATGGAAAGCCAATTCGATACAAAGCTCGGTTGGTGGCGAAAGGTTTCATGCAGAAGAAGCACATCGACTATGAGGAAACTTTTGCTCCTGTGGCAAAGTTGGTGACAATCCGGACAATACTGGCTTTGGCAAATGTCAGGGACTATGAGATTCATCAGATGAACGTATGTACAGCTTTTCTGAATGGTGTATTGAATGAAGAAGTGTACATGGATGTCCCCGAAGGCGTTCGAGCTAAACCAAATGAAGTATGCCTCCTGAAGCGATCACTGTACGGTTTGAAATAGATGGACACGATAAAGAAAATACTAAAGGACGAATTTGACATGGCCGACATGGGTGAATTGCACAACTTTCTTGGAATAAAAGTGGAACGCGATCGAGTGGGCGAACCCTGAAGCTTTCGCAAATCGGTCTGTTGGAAAAAAATACTGGCTCGTTTTGATATGCGTTGTAGCAACCCATGCTCAACACCAGCTGAAGTGAAGTTGCAGCTTCTACCATTTACGGATGTTTGAGTTTCCGTATAGAGAACTAATTGGCAGCCTAATGTATCTGATGTTGGGAACAAGACCGGACCTGTGCTACATTGTTGCCTATTTAGCAAGATTCCAGGATAAGGCAGGACCGGAACACTGGAAACATGCAAAGCGAGTTTTAAGGTACATTAGAGGGACAACGAATGTGAAGCTGGTATACAAACGAGACTTGTATGCAGCTCCGGTGATGGGTTTTGTGGATGCAGACTTTTCAAATGACGAAGTAGACAGGAAATGTGTATCAGGTTTAATATTGAAGATATTTAATGCTACAGTTGCTTGGTCTTCTCGAAAGCAAGGTGTAGTAGCAATGTCATCAACCGAAGCAGAATACATTGCTATGAGTTGCTGTATAAGTGAAGCAATCTGGCTTGGAGGATTGATGCTCGATCTTAACACTGACAATGTTTTTCCAATACCAGTTCTGGAGGACAATCAAGATGCAATATCGATGGTAAACAAAGAGGAAACGAAAAGGGCTAAACATATTGACATCAAATTTCATTTTATTCGTGACAACGTAGCCGAAGGTAAAATTGAATTGGTATACATACCGACTAAACAGCAAGAAGCGGATATGCTAACAAAGTCACTGCCTGCGCCTCAGTTCATTGAATTTCGCAGAAAACTTGGTTTGGATGATATCAACTGAGAGGGGGTGTTGAAGATATAGATCGAAGGAGCAGTTGATTATTCATCATCATAGTTGTTCATAGTGATGTAAGATTTTTTCCTTCTTAATATAACCGTTCACCTGTTAACACGGTTTTTCATTTGGCTCCCAACTCAATAATAACAGATCTCACTATAACAAATGGTTCTCGTATATAAAATGACTAATGGATTTGAGATGAATGGGGGTACCGTTACCCAATTTCTATCTCTTCTAATGGTCGATCGTTAGTCCTGAGCTGAAACGGTGGCCTTTATTACCATTCTTGCATGCACTTACTTACATTTCACTCACACATCATCTCACCCATCAGGTCCTAAACGATACCTGGCCTTATGCACGCGCGCTCTTTATTTTGCGCTGAGACAACTTAATTCTCATTCTCATAAGACAACCACGCGCATGCGACGTACTTTTGCCGCTCTCAAGAGAACTCTTTGGCACATTTACGTACCGCACCAGAAACTGATGCACGCTTCGTTGTAAAGTCTCATCGCATTCTGCCAAGAGCGAGGCTCAAGCGCTATCGTCGCATGAGATAGCGCGGCGCGCTCGTTTCATGCGATCTACGAGAGGTTTGTATGTTATTTTCATCCTCTTCATCTCTTTCTTTAGGATAGGACACAAGTCGCACGAACCGCTCTAGGCACGAACAAATAATAATAACAGCAGCTTTTACTGTGGCTCACATAGCACACAAGCTGCGCTCATAAAAAATCTCGTGCGCTGTCTCGTGAGACCAAAGCGCACGAGTCGCGCGCAGAAGAAAATGCGATGCTCTGAAATTTCAAGCAGCGCATCCCGTTTCTATGTGCTCCCTACGCGTCTCGTACACGCTTTTGGTTTGCTCTTTTAGTCGGCGCTCACGCTCATAGGATATATATGCGACACACACATTTTCGGTGCGCTCTCGCTGTCGCATTTGTGCACGCATGAGCATTCGGAAGGCCTGACGATACATCCTCACAATACAAACTGGATGAACATCATTCGACAGCTATCAGTGGTTTGCTCATTGGTTAAGTCATTATTATTTCGTTCTATTCTACAATATTCTATCTCATTCCACAGTAATCCATTGTACACAAATCACCAATAAACGTCAAATATAAACTCGATTTACCGTTCATTTGTTGTCATCGTGTGAAACCCAATAATAAGTTCCGGTAGTATGAAAATAAAACATAAAAAAGAGCTCAGTTAAGCCCTACCGGCCTCTCCAATCCCGGATGTTGGAGAGTAATGCAATCAACATCTTATTCATTTAATTCAATTATGGAATTATAAGCTGTAACGCGTATCTTTATCAAATTGTAACGCTAACTGATTGTATGTGATGATGTTTGCAATACCGTCAAGCCCACCAACCAATGGGAGGGCAAGAAGTAGGGTTATCGTACCAATAGTCATCTCATTAGTAGAGTTGCATTTCCGATTACTCGACATTCAATCAACGAATAGTGAAAAAATCGGATACTACATCTTTGCTCCAGCTCTAAGAATCAATACCACAGAAAAAAATAAAATTTTCAATACTGCTGTTATAGGGACGCGAAAAATCGAAGCAAATGCACCTATTTTAATCTTACCCTTAAGGTCAATCTAAAGAACGAAGCCAGCAGATATCACTCTAATAGTTTTCGTTTATGAGATGACTACTGGAGCCGTTATCATAGTAGTTTTCATATTAGACAGTTTGCGATGTTTGTCTTCTATAACATAAATATCAATTTAGTAATTATCTCCAGTAGTATCAAGTTTTATTATTATTGACACCACGTTCGTCATATTACATATGTATACAAAAATAGATCAATTGAATCAACATAATTCCTCTTTTGGCAATTTGAGAGCTTTTTCAATAGGTTTTACTTTCGTCCCAATGGCTGCGTTCTTTCGGGGTAACTTTTTTTTCGTCATACCCGTGGCTCCCATAAATTCGCTAGAACCAGATTTTTTCTGAACAGTCTTCAGTTTTGCTTTTTTAGATACCGCCCCGCTGTTTTTTGCTAATGAAGTCAGAACTATAGTGTCCGCAGCGCTACTGGTAGCAATATCACCGTTTCCAGGTTCATTACTGGCCTTAATCAACTTTTGCCCCTTCACAATATTTCCTGTGTCGAGTTTTTCTAAATGAATTTTCTTATTTCGGTATATACGCTGACTGAGCCGTTTTATGATTTCCATGGGAAGAGGGTTTTTGTAGCATACATAACCCATGTGCTGTTGCGGAATTTGGTCCAAAGCAATTACATCTCCAACAGATTGGAAAAACATGCGAAGTGCGTTGTTACTAATTTCTGCACAAAAAAGAAATAGGAATATATCAAAACAAGATAAAATACATTAAAGTAGTAACATACTATTTGGATCACAATGCTTCTGATAAGCAAGTTCGACTCGTAGTTTTCTATCCTTAAATATAAATCCATTCATCTCTTTAGCAACCTTTGCTTCGTTTCTGTGGGTAAAGCGAACATAACAACAAACACAGTTCAATTTTTGGTACTCTTTGTCTGTGAGTATCACTGAACCATCGTTAGTCTCCAATGTAATATCAATAATAGTTCCAAAATCTTTGAAGTACTGTAGTAACTCGAATTTCGAAATTTTAGGGTCAACATTATCAACACGAATGCAGTTCTGTTTCTCTAGAAGTCAATGATATTAGTTTTTGTAATATTGAATAAAAAAATACCTCACCATATTGTAAACTTGGGTCAATCAATTTAAGATGAAACTTTCCTCCCTTCACGTTGCAAACTTCAACTGCTTCCTCTTTTTTGCTGAACTTAATTATAGCCACAATAGGACTATAGGGAGAAATATGCTGCAAACCAACAATAGTTTGACCATTTCTGGTTTTAAGTTGAATGCTACTAATTCTACCGCAGCGTTCGAAAAGTTCCTTAATCTCAGTTTTTTTCGTTCCTGCAGCTAAATTGCTAACAAAAATACTATGCTTCACTGAAAAACGAAAAATCAGTGTTAATTATTCACTATTTTAGTATATACCTAAGTTTCTTACTTTGCTTGAGAAATTGTTCATCACCTTCGCAGGGTTCACCGTTAAAGAAATAAGTAGAAATTGGAGAGTCTCGTTCCCGTTCAACTTCCCCAGATTCGTAAATAAAATAGTAGAAACTTTTTGCACCTTTGTTTTTAATATTCACTTTTCTAATTCTGTTCAGCACCTTTTGTCGCATTTGGCGTCGCCTTACTGCAGGATTTTGCTGTAAGCTTCTGTCAGTACTAGACGAAACCGTATCCATCATGCTTCAGAATAAAAAATCTTATTATGTTTACGAAACCACTTCTATCGATAGAATTATTATTAGGTATACAGCAATAACAATTTTTACAACCGAAACCAGGAAGCCAGGATAACTGTTTCAATTTTCACCGACTGATCATTTTTTTTTGTTTGTACTTGTCCCTCGATCAGAGATGCCAGGTAAAAGTTTCGAATATCAGCAGACTTGGTGGAAAAAGTCTGTAAATCCGAAAAATAATGTTCAATCTGTTGTGTTGTGTCTTGCTGGCAGCAGTTTCTCTATAAAGTATGATACACCCAAACCTCCATTTACGTAACTTATATATGTATATATGTATTAATATACGTACGCATGTGTGCATATATTTGTATTTCTTAATACATATAAATATTCGTGAAGTAAAAGCGATCATTTATATGTATAAATATATACACATATACGCAAACGAGTGAGTGTGTAAGCATACATACATACATATATAAGGTTCGTAAATGGAGGTTTGGGTGTACGCAAAACTGTCATCTCTGGCAATCAGAGCGCTCAGAGTTTGGTAAACAAACATTCGAGCATTTCAAATCGAGTGAAATTTTTATTTCCTTATCGTAGTAATGATATTCTGATCGATAATTTGCGGGGAAGTGCGGTAAAGGGTACTGAATAAACAATTAGTTTGTAATGTCCAATTTTTTTTTGCTTTGTCTGTTTACAGACGGCTGAAACCGCTAACGGTCCATCTCGCCAATGTTGTCTTGTTTGTGTTTCTTGTATTTTTCATTAATTGTGTTTTATTTAGATTTATGTTGTCGCATGTTGATTTTCTCATATATGTGCTTTAATTGTTTTTAAGAATGGTACGATTTGTTTCATATCCATTTCATCATTACTGTTAAAGATGGATTTGAGTGGTTTGCAATATTCCAATATAGGGAATTGGTTTCTCTCGGTATTAAATTTCGTGCAGTTATATAGAATATGCTCCAGGCGACGACTCGACTATTAAAACTGTATCGCAAATTTAACTACCCCTCAGTAACTGGTAATGTCAAAACGAAATCGCTTGAAAAAATGTTGGAACTGGCAACACAAGTTGGTAAATTATTGATTTTGAAAAACAGTTACCAGTAGCCTTGGTAACTACATAAGGAATGTAAACAAAAACAAGAGATTCTCACTTAAAACGAAACCACTGAGTTTAGTTGGCCCGCTGGCAGGTATTAAATTTATTATTTCAGAGAGTTTTGAGTCATTTTGGCTTATTTTTTTTTAATTTGTATCTTTTTTTTTAATGAACTGGAACAATTTCGTCGCTGCCACAGAGAGGAAGGCTTTTATCATTTCATATTCATAGCTAGAAAGTTGTATTGTCGGGTGGTAGTGAATGATTTGCCTATGGGTACATTTACAGCGCGCAACTGTGTTTGGATCTCAAAATAATGCGAATTAGGAACATAAAAAAATTGTTTTATGCAACTATCGTAAATAATGTTTTTAATTGAATGAAGTTTACTCGTAATAAAAGGGCATACAAACGAAAATAAAAATAACATGATATTGAAAGAATCGGTTGTCTTTTTCTGACAAAATCAAAATGAAAATAATTATTTAAAAGCAAAAGTTATTAAGGCTTGAAATAAAAATACATATATTTTGAAAATAATTCAAGAATATCTTAATTTTTTTTATTACCACTAGCGTTTTTGAGAAGTCGAAAGTGTTTCTCACTGCAATTTATTGTTAATTTCGTTAGGTATTCCGTGGACATGTCTTACGATCGTTTTTCAGAAATGAAGTGAACAATCAACTAAATTATGTATATCTGGCTTAAATTTACATATTACTGTTCGTAGGAAACGAATAGAAAGATACTGGATCTCCTTCACTACTGAAACACCCAGCAACGCAACAATGTCTTCCCATTATCGAAAATGTTTTCCTGACCTATCAAAACTAATCATTGCATGCTGCCACTGTAATTCTCTATGACTAACAAAATTCATATTTAAAAATGAAAGAAATGATCTGTAAAAACATGGTAACTATCACATAGCAACTAGTCAACAAACTAGAAGATTACGCTACAAAAAGAATCATGAATATTCGGACTTCTGTGTATAATATCACAAGATCATTGTATAATTTAGAAAATGTAAATATATTTTCTACATAGATACGGTAATTACGGTATACAATCAAAACCTACATAGTAATTATTAATTGTATATAATAACAAAAACAGTGGACGTAATCATCTTGAAATCGCTTTAGTTTCCGTGCAAAATGTCGCATTTCCTCACTCTGGCTGGTTTGGTAACCGAGGAACTGCAGGATAATGACTTGTTAAACTGCTCTATTTTTTTGCCCATGTCCAGAAGCATTTTCGAAGTCGGCGAAAGAATGTTAACTGCAAATAGAAATTTTTTATTTAATAATAAAATTCAAGCACTCACCTGCACTCAGCTTCATCATAATTTGCATCGATGATGATTAAAATTATTTAGTTGCTCTCCGGAATTCACTAAATAACCGGAAAAGACACAAAAATAAAATCGGTGGAATTATTCCACAACAATTTTAAACTGTTTGTTTATTTATTCTGGTGCTCCTTGGTAACTAGTTCATAGCAACCTAAACAGTGTTGCTCGAAAAGTTAGTTTTTGTCATTTTCAAGGGGTCGCTATATTTATGGTAACTGGTGGTAAATCGCTCACGAACACTTTTTATTCCGATTTTTCTTCGGAGTGTCTGGTCGTGTCGTCGCTCCAGGTCTTCTGTTTCTTCGCAGATAGCACATTCTTTCTCCAGTTCCCATCCCCACTGGTATTGTCTATCCTTTGTTAATGTGTGTCCCGATCGTATTCTATTTAGGATTCTTTTTTCTGTTGATGTTAATATTAGTCCTTTGGACCATATAATTTTCCCGGTTCCTTCATTATTTCGAAATGCTTTGTTCCTTTTTGTGTAGATATGTTTTCGTATCTAGTTTTCCATATTTGCCATATTTCTTCTTTTGCCAGTGTTAGAGCGTCTGATAACACTAACGCAGTAAAGTCTGTTTGATTCCCATACGTGGTTTCTTTCGCTATTTTATCCGCCTTTTCATTACCCTCTATTCCTTGATGGCTTGGAACCCACTGTATTTTTATATATGGATTTTCTACTCGTTTTAGTTCTTTTATGATATCCCAAGTAACAATTCGAATGCCTTATGGTTTTGATTATAATTTATGGGAGTTTTGTAATTGATTTTTCAATCACTACCTGTTTTATGCCAACTATAATAAGTGTCTCTTTTAACCAGTAATATCATAGTTTTCAAAGCTTCTATAAAACCCTTTACCAACACTAAAAATAAAATAAAAATAAAACAATTCGCACTAGAATAAAACCATGCAAACACTCTTAATATTGCATTCAAACATTTTCTTTAAAACATTATTGCCAGTTAAATTCTTTCATAAATCTAATTTTGTGTGTGTGCGTGTTCATTCTATGACAATTTCACTCAGAGTAAATTTGAGGGTTCTAAAGTACATTTATGACACATTAGTTGTAGGCTATTTGATTTATTGCTTCTTAGGTTAAGTGTAATTTGCATTAAAAGGAATTTCATGGCCGCCATTATGATGTTCTACACTCAAATAAAAATTCACATTCGATTCACTTGAAAAATCACGTAAACTGGTTTCAAATGTCAAATTGAATGTTTTACGTGACGAAAATGAATGTTACACGAACATCCCCTAAAATGAATAGAGTCATCACATAAGATTTACGTGAATCGACCAAACGTCAAACAATCTACGTGAATTTCCAGTGTGAAAAACTCGATTTCGAAAATGGCGAACAGTGGCCCTCAAAGTGCGAGAAATGATATTTAATCACAATTTTTTACTACATCGACCGGACCATTCCAGTATGAAAGTTTCCATGTGTTCGACTGGACCGAGTGTCTGTGTGAGTCCGGAAGTGTGCCCGCTCCTGTTGAATGCTTCAAACAGGCCGTTGGTCCACCGAAAAACGAGTTCAGAATCGGTATGAAGCTAGAGACATTGGACCCATGTAATGCGAACTCAACCTGCATCGGTAGTGTTGTGGGAGTTCTCGGATCTCGACTTCGGTTGGATGGCAGTGACAACAAAACGATTTCTGGAGACTTGTCGATTCGAGATCCTACGACGTTATTAGTTGCTTTTTATTTTCAGCCGTTAAAATTCTATGCTAATTTTCTGAAATAAATGTTTTATTTCTCATGGCATTTTTCATTTCCTAGATTTATATAAATATCTATCTCACTTTTGACTTCAACCAGCATATAAAATAGTAATTCTCTGGTATCTAAATTTTACATGAACTGATAGGTAAATGTGATATGAGCAGTACATTATATTTTACCTATGAAACACGTAGCTTTTACTGGATTATTCATTAAACAGTTTTTAATTGCCAGTCCATTAAAATCTACGTGAAAAGTAGGGTGGAAAATATTCACATAACTTTTCACGTAACTATAACATGATTATTATTTTGAGTGTATACCGTAGCATTTATTGACATCAAATAAACTTCGAAATGCAAAAAACGAGGAAATATGTTGGACTTTCATGATTCATTTTCAGATCGTATGCACAAGTTTTATCGTTACAGAATAGTTTTATACAAAAATGACGATGAATCACAAAAAAGAATTTTCATAAATCATGGAGACTTTCGCAAAAACCGCATTTATTTCAAGGCGATTAGTTATAATTCTTATTTTTATCCTTACATTCACGATAAAAATAAAAGCGCATAAAGTTTTTACGTTCGGAAAAGGTCTCAAACTCGTAATTAAAATATAATATATTCTTACTGATTGTATTCAAAGTAGACATGAAACACATAGTCAAGAAAAATATCATCAAAACGACAGTTTATTCATAGCGGAATTCATTCCATCCAAAGAAATTTAATGTTGATCGTAAAGCTGGTTTCAAAATTTTCTTGAATTTGGAGTTTTAAAGCAGGTTTATGCTGATTCTTCATTTTGATTTACAAACCTTATGAAGAATGGTCCACTTTGCAGAAACATGCTCTTATAGAGGTTTTCAGTAGGTTTTCGTGGAGTTTAAAGTTTTATTGCAAGATTTATTATGTAGCATTGAAGCAGACCCTGTCAGCTTGGAGCGAAATCAATCTTCAGTTCAACAACGCCATCGCACGGCATCACATTCAATATATCATGTCAATTGTATGGGTGCGCAGTGCTGCTATTTTGGCGCGCACGAATTTGACATTTCTCTCCCCTGCTTCTATGTACACGATTCGATGCGGACTCGCCTGAGGGCACCATGATCGCGAAAAAGGATGTTGCAAATGATTTGTTCGGGAAAAGTGAGAGCTGGATATCTTGTTAATATGATGTCTTTGATTGAAGACAGCTACAAGTATTTAATAATATTAAAAATGTTACTTGGGATTCCAGGCTATGAAATTTTCTTCTACACTTGATTTGTTCAAGAGTATTTGGCAAGCACTCTTGGAGTCAGTATAGATGATAGCCTTTTTGTATTTTTTTTACTTTTATCAACTTTATAGCCTTATCAATAGCTAACAGTTCTGCATTTGTAATTGTGTATTTGTCGTTGATTTTGTCGTTTCTGCAGATTTCACCTTTGAGATCTGTTATGCCTACAGCTGTTCCTTCTTTTCTTTTTGAGGCATCCGTATATATTTCTGTGTAGTTTTTGTGTTTTTGTTGTATCTGTAAAAAGTGTTGTTTCCACACAGTGGCATTCCAGTTTGCTTTGCTTGCTTGCTCGTCTGCTATCTTAGGCTCTATTCGGTAAGTGACATATCTATCAGCGTACTGCTTTCTGTTGAGGTATGTCATGCTGTTGTCTTTTGGGTGTGTTTGGTGAATAACATCTATATGTTTAGCTGCGATGGCCGTTAGGTATGATCCATTTCCCTCTTCTTGCATTAGCGTTTTCTCGATGAATGGCTGTATTTGGTTTTGATAAAAAGAACTTTTTATGACTTCTCTCAGGGTGAGCAATTCTATCCTTTCCTTGATTGGTAGTTGTCTTGTTTCAGCATGTATTACATGAATTGGTGTTGTTTTTAGGTATCCCATTGCATATCTTAGGTACGCGTTCTGTACGGTTTGTAATTTTTGTATGTTAGTACTGGCTGCTCCTCCGAAAATTTGGTCTCCGTACAGCAGTTTACTTCCTACAACTGAATTTCCGACCTTTAATAGTGTTTCACTGTTTGCTCTTGTATTTCTTCTGCTGAGAATTTTTTATAATTTTGAGTTTCTCTATTCCTCGTTTCTTGATGTCTTCGATGTGCTTTCTGAATGTAAGCGTTCTGTCTAGAGTTATTCCTAAGACTTTGTGTGTATTGTTGATGTCGATTTTTGTACTCTTTATTTTTATTTTCAGTTGGTTGGTGTGTTTTAAGGTAAAAGGCACCGCAGCGCACTTTTGGGGGTTTATTTTTAGTTCCAGGTCCTGCAGTTTATTCACGAACTTTTCTAAGAAACTGTTCGCTGTGGTCTCTATTTCTTCTAGGGTTTCCCCTTCTACCATCAGGGTGAAGTCATCCGCGAATTGTATAAGTTCGCATTCATCTTCTTTGATCGAGTGTAGCTGAGCGGTGTAGATATTAAATAACGTGGGCGATAGCGGGCAACCTTGCGGTAGGCCTTCGCTGATTTTAATTTCTATATTCCCCTCCGTTGTATCACAACATATTATCCTTTCTTGCAGGTAAGTGTGTAACCATGAAATAATTTTTTTTGAATGCCCATGTTTGCCGTTTCGTTCAGTAGTTTTTGGGTATTTACTGAATCAAATGCCTACGATATATCCATGAAGACAGCAACTATCAGCATCCCTTTATCTTGAGCTTCATGGATCTTGTTGACGATAAAGTTTACACATGTGGTCGCTGAGCAGTGTTTTCTAAAACCGAAGGAGTTACTTGGTATAAGATGTTTTATTTCGGTGATTTCCTCTATTCTGTCTTTCACCGTTCCATTTATCAGCTTCAGGCACACATTTTAAAGACAAATTGGTCTTTGTGATGTTGGAAGGCTTGGATCCTTTTTGTCGTGAATACGACTTACTTTACTATGGGGTGCCTTTTCAAAATTTACCTTCTAGAGAGTGATAAGTTTTTGATCGTGAATATCTCTTGTTGTATCTAACGAATCAACATAATTTTTGCTACATGCCATCGGAAATATGATCACAATTTTATGATAAAATTTTCAGTTTTGTGACATAATCTCAAATAATTCAAAATTAAACTTTTCTGAAACGTTTGGTATAAACGAGTATCAAAGGGGATAATCCATAAGGCGCGTTTGCCTTTCTCGTATTTTTAAAGCTTATAGCTCAGTGATATGTGAAAGGATTTATATAATCTAACTACCAATAGAATCGAAATTTTTCAACTTAAACGTGTATAGCAAAAGCATTAAAGTATTTCAATAGTACACTATTGAAAAACCTGTCTCATTTGACCCATGTCAACACCAACCAATCAGAACGCGTTCTGAGGAAGAGAACAAAATATCTGCTGCTGTACAACAAATCGTTCGAGAAAAATGTTCCGAAAAGTGTTTAATATCGTAGTGAGTTCCACAACTTGGTCCTTCTGAAAGGCAGGAATGAATCCCGTACAGCATTCGGGTAGTTTCTTTCAATAAATTATGCAAATCCGAAATAAAATAATCGAAATTAAAATTCTGTATGCGGCTATTTTTATAGCCGTTAGGACCGCCCATTAGTGAAAAAGCTACAAACGAAATCAGGTAAAAACAAGCCTCTCAACAAAAATTGAATCAGTTGGGATTCTATCGCCACTGCGAGCAGATGTATTTTGTGTCGTTTGCAAAACTAGTTTCGATTCCGACAAGAGCGATTTCGTCACAGATGCCAGTCATTTCCATTGGTGAAATAGCAACGGTGGAGAGCATTACACAAAATCAGCCGTTCTAATGGCTCTAAAAGTTTTCTAAAGAACTATTAGGATTTGTTGTTCGCAAATCGAAAGGAAATATCCTCAGTTTAGTGCAAATCTAGAACAGTTTGGTTAGATTTGTGCACTTTTCGCTGTGTGAAATTCACAGCAATCGAGATCAAGTGAAGCCTTCTTTGTTTTTGCGAAAAATGTGGAAAAGGGAAATGCTTGCATAATTCATACAATTGATCAACTAATTGATATTCGGAAGTGTTTAGGAACATGTCAGTTGTTTTCGTATTCACGACATCCAGTTATGTCTCTGACATTACCCACCCGTGTTTTTTGGTTTCGGTATAGGTTTTACTTCCGTATATTTCCATTTTTCAGGAATTTGTTCTGTAATGAAAACTTCATTAAGCATTTCGCATATTTTTCCAAGTATCTCCGGTTTTATTAGTTTTAGAATGGCATACGACATTCCATCTTGTCCAGGTGTTGAATGTGTTTTCTTTTTTTTTTTCAGATTCCTTAGAATCTCGTTCTCCTCTAAAACCATTTCGAATCCTTCTAAATCCGAATTTGTTTCCACGTTCGGTACATACAATATTTTGTATTTGTCCTTGAAGTAGTGTGCCATAAAATTGGTTCCATCTTCCATATTAATTTTCGCTTTGTACTCCACAGATTTTGTTAGTGCTGTTCTAAACCTCGGATTATGTTCCAAAGTTGTCTGCTTGGGGTATCTTCATTTATTTTTTCGCTTATTTCCTGGTAATATCTTCTTTTCTCTCTCCTTATTAGCCTTTTTAGCACCGCCCTTCTATTTTGGAGTTTTAGCCAGTTTTGTAATGATTTTTCCCTGTTGTAGTTTCTTAAAGATGCTCTTTTTTCTTTGTATGCGATGTTTATGTCATGCGTCCACCATTTCTTTAGCCAATTTCCTTTTTTATTCTTTATTATGTATTTTGCTTGTCCTACGCTTTCATCAAAAATGAAAGTCATTGTCATGGGGGTCATAGATATATTGTGGTTGTATTGTGTTAATCAGTTCCGCCACTTTTTTTATATTTATCTTGCTTGTCGTTTTTCTGACTATTGGTATATTTATGTCAATTTCAATGAGAATTGCCAGGTGTATGCTTTATTTTTATTTTTATTTCCTGAATTAGGTCGTAGTCCGGTGGTACATAGACGGAGATTAGTGTGATTGGATAGAACTTATTTATTATTTTTACAGCAACCACTTCAACTGGTAGAAAGCATCCCAAATCAATTTTTGCGTGATATAGGTTTTCTTTTATTAATATTGCTATCCCTCCATATCCTGCGTTTCTTCTATTTGACTCCATTTTGTAATTTGGTATCATGAAATGCTCTTCCTTTTTCCACCATATTTCCTGCAATATCGCAACGTCTATATCATTCTCCTTTAAGTAGTATTGTAGTTCTTCTCTTGTCTCTGTAGGTCTGATGCTTTGGACGTTATTTTGTAAAAATATTACATTTTTCTACACGACACTGTGGCTAGAATAATTTATTCTGTTGACTACTGGTTCCACACTTTGATCGTTTTCAGTATTGATGTTGATGAGTTCTTGTATTTCTCTTGCTATTTCTATCAATAATCTGTCTGTTTCTAGCTCGTTTTTTTCTGTTATCGTTCCTATTACTATTTTTTCGTGGATTGCTTTTAGAGGGTCTATCCATTTCCTTGCTCTCGTCTCTGTAAGGAATTGCTTCCTTAGTATGTCCACGAACCTCTCGAATTCCGTTACGTTGTATGGGTTCCTCTCGCAAGTGTTGCATACGTTATTTTTATCTCTCCCAAATTCTGTGCTGTTGTTTGTAAATATTGGGTTCCTTCTATTTCAATTCTTCGCATTTTTCTTTCGTCTTTCCTTCCTCTTTTTGTGTTTTAGGGTATGTATTTTCTGCTTCTTGATATGTTTTCCCCTCTTTCATTTTTTTTCATATATTCCATCTTCTAGTTCTTTCCGGACAGTCTCTTGAACTAGCGTCATGTTTCCTTTCGCAGTTTACACATTTTTCCATTGAATTACATTCCATTTCTTGATGCCCTCCTCCACATTTCTTGCATCTCTGTCTCGATCGACATTGCTTATTTCTATGTCCGAATCTCCAGCATTGACTGCATTGTTTGACGGGAATATGTACAACTCCGTTTTGAACCAGCATCCATATATTTTCACTCTTTCTGGAATATTTATTCCTTTCACTGTAAGTTTAATATTTTCTGTATCCTGTAGTTTGTTGTCTTTTGTTCGTCTTTTTATCCTTTCTACTTTCAGCGGTTCAACATTGCTATCCACGTTGTTCAAAATTTCTTGTTCTTCGAGGTTGGTTGGAACTTCTTTGACAAAGCAGATTGTAATATTCTTTCTTTTGGGTTCGTAAACTTTTAAGTTCTGATGTTCGATATTTAGTTTTCTGATTTTTTCCTTTTCTATCTTACTTTCTGCTGTTATTTTATACCTGAACTTTCGAATCATTGTAATATCTTTGAAGTTTGTTATTCCCGCTTCTCTTAACAATCTTCCGACATGCACAGGGTGTGATGGGAAGGTGCCATTCGGGTCCTTCAGTTCCATGATAACATCTAGGTTTTCATCTTCTTTTTCCTGTCCTGTTTTATCATTTTGTAAGTTTTGATCATTAGTTTGTTTTTT
Source organism: Malaya genurostris (assembly GCF_030247185.1). Lineage (NCBI taxonomy): Eukaryota > Metazoa > Arthropoda > Insecta > Diptera > Culicidae > Malaya > Malaya genurostris. Next base: position 78,761,918 of record NC_080570.1, on the reverse strand, counting down.
TCTTGTTTGTGTTCTCGTTATTCTTCCGGTAATTTTTCGACTCTCGATTATTCTCTGTATTTTAGTATCTTTCGTCATTTCCGTCTATTTTTGTCGTGAATACGACTTACTTTACTATGGGGCGAATATCTCTTGTTGTATCTTACGTATCGCCATAATTTTTGCTACATTCCATCGGATTTTATGATAAAATTTTCAGTTGTGTGACATAATCTCAAATAACTCGAAATTAAACTTTTCTAAACGGTTGTGAACGGTATACCTACGCCAAGCCTCTCAGTATCTCATCCACAGACAACCAGTGTGGCAGAATGTTTGATGTAACTTATCCGTACTTCAGTGTAGGTGCATCGTTTCAAATTCTAGTAGTGAAGAAAAGGAATGCTTGTAAAATTCACACAATCGATCAACTGACTGATATTCGGAAGTGTGTCAATTTTATTAGTATTCACGACATCCAGTTACGTCTCTGACAGTACTCACCCAGTTTTTTGTTTTCCTCCTCGATTTTATCTTCAAAAATTATTAATTTCAAATTTACTTCGTATATACATATATATATATATATATATATATATATATATATATATATATATATATATATATATATATATATATATATATATATATATATATATATATATATATATATATATATATATATATATATATATATATATATATATATATATATATATATATATATATATATATGTATACATATATAAATATATATATATATATATATATATATATATATATATATATATATATATATATATATATATATATATATATATATATATATATATATATATATATATATATATATATATATATGTATATGTAATTCAATTTTTCTCCTTTTTATTATACGTTGTTGAACTCTCACGCACACCAGTAATGAGAATTTTCCTGCTTTTTTATTGGCGTCGTCAAAAAAGAATCGCTAATCACTCCGATTTCCCACATCTCATGGGTCCGATAATTGTCGCGAATAAAACTTTTCCTGTGGGGCTATCGTATTTCACACTTTTTCGATATTTTAGAGTAATTTCACAAACAATGTTGATAAAAATTTTCTACTCGCACTAGGACTTTTTAAAGCTGGACGCCATCTTCCATTTCGTTCAGAACGGTTGTTTTGTGTATAGCTTTACTATTTTTTATTATTACCGTCGACACTCAGATTGACATTTCCGTCCAATTTTTTGTTAGCCGTTCTTCTTCATTGTTTTGGTTTTTGCAGAATGATGCTGGCCTCAGTTTCATTACGTCATAGCAGGAGGCTGAATTTTTTGGACTCGATACCAGCGTTGCCAGGTCATTTGTCCAAAAATCTGTATTCGGCGCAAAAATCTATCTGTACCATATCGGTATCAGAATCTCTTCTATATAAGTAGTAGAAAACGTCTCCAAAAGGTGAGTAAAAAAGGTCCCAGGACAAACTTTTTTCATGTCTATTCAAGCTAAAAACCAAAATCGGTACTTAAGGTAGCGCTTCGCCGTGGTCAGGTCGAAGCGAGACAACTCACTGCTTCCTCTTGCTTTGTCGCCGAAATTTCACGCAAAATTGCAAATTTCTCCAATACTAGCCCGATTCACGAAAAATCAAAAACATACGATTGTAGGTGAATGATCTTACTATGCATTTGGCGAAAAATACCAGCTAGAAAGCTTTTCTTTCGCGAGATTTCGTTCGAGTTTTGTTAAACATTTTGTTTTCTTTTTTCCTTTTCTCGCTATAAACAACTCGCATATGTAGGGATGTGCTACGTTTTCAACAAAGCGTCAAAGCTAGTAGCGATGAAAATCATTACTGATTTCTGGTTCTACTGAAACATGAATAGAAATTATTTTAGAAAGTAGTAACACTTAGTTACATTTTCTACTCATCTATATTCAACGTTTACGCAGAGAGAACGGACAACGAAAACAAAAGAAATGTTCTTAGCGTCTACCGCATGTGGCATTTTACACACCCCAATGCATGCATTGACATTGTGTGCGTGCGAAAGAATAAGGAAAAACTCATTTAATTTTTAAAACTCGCCCGAAATCTTTCGATAAAAACGTTTATCAGGCACAATTTATATACGAATCGATAGAAAAATTAATTATCTAGAATCGTATGTTCTTGGAATTTCTCTTTTCTTCTCCGTTTTCTCACAAGTTTGGGTAAAGTGCGTGAAACCCCGGGATAGGCAGCGAACTCCCGTGACCACGGCGAAGCGCTACCTTAAGGTGAAATGTAGCGTCATAAAATGCGCGCAAAATTTTATCCGCTTCAGTTGAACGAACCGTCGCACAAAGCGTACCAGGAAAAACGGACACATAGAAACAAGAACATTTTTCAATGATTGAGCGCAGTGGGCTTACCTCTCGTTATATTGGCTTGTAAAAAAGACTGGACGTAATGGATTTTTGAATTCTTCATACTTTGAATATATGCTAATTCATTATTCATTATTGTTAGTGATTACTCTTAGATTATTAGAGCTATAAATCATGAGTAATTATGAATGATTAACATTAGGTTATATGTATATGTATTGACTAACTTGCTAAACATGTATATGCCTGAGTTTAGTAGCAAGCATGGTTTCTCCTACAAAAGAACGATTGAAGACAAGAGAACATTCAAGTATTTTCGATATCTTTGCCAGTCGTTCACCAGACCCTTCCCGCCGATAAGATAGAATTTACGTAAAAGTATTCACCATTAACTTTTTTTCGGAAGCGACTTTCGGAATTATATAGCATGATGAATCTAGAAATGTCTGTTTCAACGATAACGATCTGAAGACCAAACAGCCTCTGGCCTCCGGTGCCAGAAATCATCAATGGTTTAATAATTTTCTAGATTACATTATTGGAATACATTCCAATTATAAATAAAAGTTCATCATACCATGCAGTTAAAATTATTTAGTGAATCTTTTCTCAGGCACATATTTGGGGCACGAAATTGAATATAAAGTTATTTCGTAGTTCCTTATTATTCAATCGATTTTGAAAGCAAAATCAAGCGTTGATTCATTGTATTCATAATAATTGAAAAACCAATGAATTCCAATAAGTTTTCCATGCTGACTGGCTCGAAGCTGACCCTCAATGTTTATCACTTTGTTTGTATATCAGGTTAATATTTGGCTTGTATTCGTTTCATTCAGTAGCTTGTCAATGTTGAAGTTTTAGTTTTACTATAAAAATTGCTACAAACTAATATAATACCTGTTTTACGATATTACACAGCCAAGCGTTATTGCTTCAGCAACATCAATGCTCAACTCAACTCAACAGAGTTGGACATTATTAGCATTATAAATGACAGCTACTTAGAAAATAAACGATTTCTTACAATACTCATTTAATTGTATTCAACTCGTTTTATTTCAACACAAAACCCAGTGCTCCATAAATTCGCGTCATTATTTGATATTGAATTATTGCTCACGATATAATGCCGCCGTGATCACCGTGCATTTATCACACCACCTCAATACGAAACAGCAGCGCGCAAGCAATAAAAAAAATGCAGAAAAGTGTATGTAAACTTTTTCAACTTTCAGTTGTTTTAGCTAAAATTTTATAATTTTGAGTTGCATTTTCAGATTCTTTGTGAAATTCTGCTACAAACACTACTTTTCAGTTCTATAATCATCCCCGTGGGACGGAACAGTGACCGTTTATTCATTTCAAAAACCAATTAGGGCTCGGCAAAGCAAAATTTCAAAATTCTAAGAATACTTAGTTACGATAAATTTGATTTCGAAAACTTAAGTGTTTTTGGTTTTTCGAAAATCGGTCTAGTTTTTGAATAATTGATCCCAAACGCGATTTTCGCATTCCGCTACATTTCACCTTAACTATATGATTCGTGAATTATCAGTATTTTGGGAGTACATATCTGTATTGCGATATAGAGGTCAAAAATCTGTAATAAATACCGAGAAATCGGTATACCTGACAACGTTGATACAAATCAATACATTACGCAGGTAATTCTGTATGAATGGCAACTCTGCTGGAAAATGAAAAAAATATACCAGCTGTTTTTTTAAAGAAAGGCGAATCAAACATTGACAGCAAATGGAGAAAAACATCGATGAATGTTTCAACTTTGGTTTCGAATCGTATTTAGAAATTATCGTATATTCTCAGATCAAATTATGATTAGTCGATAAATTGTTAGTTTATCTTCAAAAGGCATGCAAATTTCACCACTTTACTTCTATATTCACTGAATAAATCAACAAAAAAGAGTTTCGCCCTTTTCGATTTATTTACTTATATGCTTCCTGTGTGAATTATACAGATAGGCCCTTGCGCATTTTTCGTGAAAATGACTGGTTTTCGCGACTTAGACAAATCTGCGGGTAATTTTATCGTCTCATTTACTATTTCCAGTGGTAAAAGGTTCGGAAACCATCTAAAATAAAGAAAAAATAGTTTCGCCCTTCCTTACTAACAATTGAAGAATCGCCCTGGGGACGTGTATAGCGTGATGGGTAAGTCGATGCCTTACACGCAGCCCGCCTGGGTTCGATTCCCAACTCCGCACATAGGGTCAGAAAGTTTTTCTGGCCCGAAGAGGTGAATGACATTAATGTTGAAGCCTGTATAATTGGCACATTGTCGCAAAGCTGATTTACCGGTAGCGACACCTGTCAATGAAAAATGGAACCACGAAAAGGAGGATTCTTTCGGAAATTTCCATATCGGCAGTAGTTGCAACATTTTTATCGTTTATTCAATAGTACAAATAGATATCAGAAATAAAAGTACACTCGGAGTGATTACTACTACTTTTTTTTTGTGTAAACTACGATTAAACATAGAAAATCATCAGAAATGTGTAAAATTTGGTAAGGTTAGGTTTTTTCGGATCAACATTTTTTTTAAAGAAACCAGTTGATTTCTCGAGTACTAGAATGTATAGCGATCGCGTACTATTTATTTTGGATACTTTATTTGTTATTTCCAGGTATTTGAAAAATAATATCAAACCAAGTTTAATGCTTTTTTCTGAATAAAAGATAGATTTCGCACAATTAAATTTTCCTACCGATTTGACAGCTCTTGCTGAAAGTATCATTGCTAAACAAGCAGCGCCTCTACATTTCAATTTTGCGACAATATGCCAATTAAAACTAACAAAAAAAGAATCGCTCTGTTTGTTTGCATGGAACACGGAGGGCGAAACTTATGTAAACAAATGTAATGACAGTTTCGCCCTTTATAGTTTTTTGTATTACTAAGATTGAGATTTCTTTAGAATCTGAATTCTTAGGAAAAATTGTAGGTTTTTTAAGCATTCAGTGATAGGAGAGATAAACTCGATTTGTTTACTTTTGTAAGATTCGTCCTTCTTTGAAAAACAGCTGATATATCGTATTGAATGAAGTTTCATCCAAAATGCGGCTGGCGTTTTCTTTCAGTGTAGCTTTTTGTTTGCTCGCCAAAACGATTTCGATCAGCAATGATGTTATGGGAAGTGTGTTCGATCACAAATTTTTAAAAAAATGACCTGGCATCCTTGCTTGGTCCTAGATTTTTACATAAATCAGCTGTTTTTCAAAGAAGGGCGAATCTTACAAAAATAAACAAATCGAGTTTCTCTCACCTACCAATAAATGCTTTAAAATCCTGCAATTTCGTCTAAAAATTCGGATTCTACAAAAATCTCAATCTTAGTAATACAAAGAACTATAAACGGCGAAACTGTCATTCCGTTTGTTTACGTAAGTTTCGCCCTTCGTGTTTCATGCCAACAAACAGTGCGATACTACAATTGCTAGTAAGGAAGGGCGAAACTACTTATTTTCTTTATTTTAGATGGTTTCCGAACCTTCTACTACTGAAAATCGTAAATGAGACGATAAAGTTACCCGCAGATTTGTCGTAGTCGCGAAAACGAACCAATTTCACGAAAAGTGCGCAAGGGTGTAACTTCATAATTCAGGCAGGAAGCATAAAAGTAAACAGAGTGAAAATGGGCGAAACTTTTTTCATGTTGATTTATTCAGTGGATATAAAAGGAAAGTGGTAAAATTTGCATGCTTTTCAAAGACCAACCAACAGTTCATCGACTAATCAAAAATTGATCTGATAATATACGATAATTTCTAAATACGATTTGAAACCAAAGTCGAAACATTCGTCGACGTTTTTCTCCATTTGCTGTCAATGTTAGATTCGCCCTCCTTTGAAAAACAGCTGAAATATTTTTTGTGTAAGGTAGAGTGGTTATAGGCACTCTAGTGTAAGGTATAGGAATTCTCAGTACGGGAGAAATTAATAAGTTTTCAAGATTGTCTGAGCCCGTTTTATCCATAAATATCCTTGTTGTGACATTCTGATATGAAGAATGTGAAAGAAAAAATGACGAAGATCAAGAATAGCTCGATTAGTGGAACACGTGCTCTGGAGAATGAAATACAATCGGATATATCTTCACGTAATAAAAAACTATTCAAAAAATTAAAGAAAAACAAAGAAACGAAACATGTAAAAACAGTGTTAAAGAAAGACTATGAAACTAACAATAGTCTTGAGATATCGAACAAAAATAAATCTACGAAAAAGCACCTCGCAAACATGAATGAGCTCACTGTGAAATCTGATATTCTAATGAGATCACCAAAAACGACTAACAAAATCAAGTTACTATCAGCAGATAATGCTGTCATAACTTCCGAGAGCGAATCAGAAACCCATACTGATCTTTCACAAGGACAAAGTGCCATCAATCACTCAGATTTAGTTCTAAATGAAAAGACGGCTAAAACAAGATCTGGTTCGTGGCAATTTTTACTTTTTGTAGATTTACTAACTTTTATCATACATTTTAGGTCCAGAACATTCTATTTTCATTGGAAATCTTCCAAATACAGCTAAAAAATCGACGTTAAAGACATTGTTCAAACCTTTCGGTAAAATATTAACCATAAGATTCCGTACGATTGACGGTGTCATATTACTAAAAAAAAATGATCGCAAGAATGCAAAGGCTTTAAACTGTTACGTTCGTTTTGAAAAAAAGAATGAAGCTGAAGCGGCATGCTCCATGAACGGCGAAACTATTGAAGGCAATAGGATTCGTGTATCTTTACATTCACAAAAACAACTAGGACATCATTCTTCGACAGTGTTTGTAGGAAATATTCATAAAAGTGAGTATGAATAATACACTCACTCAGTGTCATCGAACCGATTTCTGCGAAAAATTGTGCAAGGTCGATTTCAGTTCGAGGGTGGAAAATCCTCTCATTTGCTGCATCCATTAGGATCAGGAAATTTTAGCTTAAGTAACATGTTAGCAATATTTATATTGTGCTTGGTTTAGTTTCTTTGTTTTTAAAAACATTTCGAACATAACAACTCGTTGTGTTATAAAGTGAATTTCAGTACATATACAATTTTATCTGCTTGTAGATACATCTGACAATGAACTGTATGATTTCTTCAGCAAAGTTGGTGATATTGAGTATGTTCGACAAATTTCCGGAAAGTACATAGCCTACGTATGTTTCAAAAAAGGAATTTCAATCGCTAAGGCTCTGAAACTGAATCAACAGTTATTGAATGGACGTCCGCTGCGTATAATGAAAGTGAATCCTGAACAACAACACATGCGTAAAAATAAAAAGGGTAACATAGTGCCGAAAAACCAGTTTTCTAGTGGAAACAAATCAATAAAAGTTGAGCATCAGATCAATAATGGAGAACTTCGGAAAAAACCATCAAAAGACTTTCATGGAACTGTTGCCAAAAGCACAGCACATAAAAAGCATAAAATTAAAATGTCGTCATCGGAAAAAAAGAAGAAACACCTTGCACAAAAGTTGATGGCTGTCAGAGTTAAGAAAATATAATAAACCACACCCTATTATATAGTTGTTTATTTTTGAATGCAATACATAAATTTAGTACTTGAACTACAATGCAGATTTTCATGTAAATCATGAGTATATGTTAAAGAGTTTTATTTCCAAATACTTGCTTTTTACATTTTTACCACTGGTTGTAACAGGAAAGGTTGATGTCATATGTTAATATGTCTACACTTTCAAAGTGCTCAATTTATATTATCTCTTAAACAAATATATTGAAATTCTTCATTCCGTCGTAGAAAATTTGAAACGTTTTCTGGTAGACACTATATATTATACATTTTTGTAACTGTTTACCATGCCTTATTTTCTGAAAAGAAAAAAAAATATGTAAGAAATTGTAGAATGCATAAAACTACGTAGATCATAGTATTAAAGTTGGTCAGTGTGTCGTTTAATTCTAACCAAAACAAAATCGCTCGGTGTAGCTGTATCGATTCTCGGAGTGTTTTTACGTGCGCCATATTGGCTTTTTCACGGAGCGTGGAAAATTTAAGAAAAATAAACTGCGAATTAAGTATTAAATCGTAAATTTTGTGGAAATAACTGTGAATAAACCAGTGATTGTGCTTACGCTACAGTTTGAGTAGCCTTTTGAAAAAGGAAGATTGTATTTTACCGTGCACTGAAGGAAGTATCATGGGGAAGCCTTCGGAAGGGGGGCGCACTTACTAAGAGTACGAGTACAACGATTCGGACAGCGCACCATTCAGAGTAATTGTAAAACTATTGGAGAAGAAAAATGAAAACTTGCATATCAATAAACTGACATTTGGACAACTGATGACGAAAACTGATGTATACCGGCATAACATAACCAACATTCGTACCTTTGGAAAGTACAAATTAATCGTCTTCATGGCAACACGACAGTCGGCGAACCAACTAAAGAAAGATAAATTACTTCTAGAAAACAACTACAAAGCGTACATTTTACGAAGCTTCATATCGGTCTCTGGAGTAGTTGCCGGTGTTCCGGTGGAAATGAGCAAAGAAATAAGAGAAAACATCACAAGCGCAATTCCGATCATCAGTATTAACAGGCTCCACCGTTACGAAAATGGTCAAAGGATCCCAACCAACCGAATCGGCATTATATTCCGTGCAAGTCGTTTGCCAAAAGATGTCCGAATGTTTTGCTGTATCAATACTGTCGCGGACGCTCGAATTAATTTTAAAATTTATGGAAGATTTCTTCTGACGAAACGGCCGTAAGTAGAATCGTAAAATCAGGCCGATCCTAGAATAATAGGCTGAGTTATAAAATTTGTATAATGTTTTGTTAGGATGTAGCGTCTAGACAAAATCGGCGCACAGTATAGACAGGAAATAAATATATTATTTCTTTTGCATCTCCTCTGAATGGGAAAACCCATATCAATTGGTCTATTGAGACGCGCAAAGATAAAGGTAAATCAGCAGGTAAAATTAGCATATTTGTCTGTCCCTTTTGAGGTTTGAAGTGTAGTAATAGAATAAGAAAAGTGTACATATAGATGTAAGATGGAAATAATAAAGTAGTCTGTTTTTAGTTAGGAAACAACTCGTGTTTCTTTTTGACGAGAAGAAAGAAATCCCTTCGTTTGGAAGGAGCTCGTTTTCCACAAGGGAAAACGAGAGTTAAAAAGAAAAATATAAAAAAATCCCTACTTCGTGTAGGAAGAAATTTTCAGTTGGAAAATTTAAATGGTGACCCCGACGTGATTCGGCAATCCTGGAAAGTATACTTCCAATGCGGTGACAAGTTTTGATGTGCTCTTTACGCGAAAGTTCGTAGTTGCAAGAGTGAAAATTCCGACGTGATTCGGCAATCCTGGAAAGTATATAAATTTACTTTCAATGCGGTGACGAATGTTTTGATGTGCTCTTTACGCGAAAGTTCGTAGTTGCAAGAGTGAAAATTCCGACGTGATTCGGCAATCCTGGAAAGTATACTTCCAATGCGGTGACGAATGATTTGATGTGCTCTTTACGCGAAAGTTCGTAGTTGCAAGAGTGAAAATTCCGACGTGATTCGGCAATCCTGGAAAGTATACTTCCAATGCGGTGACAAGTGTTTGATGTGCTCTTTACGCGAATGTTCGTAGTTGCAAGAGTGAAAATTCCGACGTGATTCGGCAATCCTGGAAAGTATACTTCCAATGCGGTGACAAGTGTTTGATGTGCTCTTTACGCGAAAGTTCGTAGTTGCAAGAGTGAAATTCAACCAGCAAACAGCTGGTGAAGGATATTCAACCGGCAAACGGCTGGTGAATTCAACCAGCAAACGGCTGGCGAAAAATAGGGTCGGCAGCGGATAGTGAAGAAAATTCAACCCGCAAACAGCTGGTGAAGGATATTCAACCGGCAAACGGCTGGTGAAGGATATTCAACCGGCAAACGGCTGGTGAATTCAACCAGCAAACGGCCTGCGAAAAATAGGATCGGCAGCGGGTAGTGAATAAAATTCAACCGGCAAACGGCTGGTGAAGGATATTCAACCGAGATACGGCTGGAGAATTCAACCGGCAAACGGCTGGAGATATTCGACCGACAAAAACGGCGGGTGATAAATTAAGTAGAGGTATGTGTTTACATTAAAGTATCTAAGCTAGGAAGCCAGGTTTCGTTCGAATCTCAATTCGAAAGCTAGAAGAAAAAAAAAAATATCAGTTTTTCCTTTTTGTAATAATATTGAAAAAGTAGAGATTAACCTTCGTAAGGTAACTGCTCTACTAAAATGACGCATCCATTTGTAGTCAATAAGAACGGGCATTGCAGATTGTGCAATGAACCCGACAATAAAGAAGATTTAGTGGCATGTGACGAATGTGACCGTTGGTTTCATTTGTCATGTGCTAAACTACTTAGAAGACCGGGAAAATCTGAACGATGGTTATGTATTAAATGCAAAACCATCGAATCAGAAATTCTTAGCTTAAAAAAAAGAGACTCTTCTCCCCTTTCAGGGTTTGAAGAAATGTTGAGAATCCAAAGGGATTCAATGAAAAATTTGGTGGATTCAATTAAAGAAATCAAAATTGAACCACAAGAGAATAATGTCTTGAGTATTCTCAAAAGGCAATCCTTGATGGAGCTGCCGTATTTCGATGGCTCATACAAGGTATGGCCTCGTTTTAAAGCCACATTCGAAGAAACTACAAAAGAAGGTGGTTTCTCTCAATTAGAAAATTTGAATCGTCTCCAAAAATATTTGAAAGGAGACGCCTTAAAATTAGTGAGTACCTTGCTCATTGACAAAGGCAATGCAGAGCTGATAATGAAAAAATTAAATCTGCGATTCGGAAGTCCAGAAATTATCTATTCCAATCTACTAAGTGATGTCCTTACTCAAAGGAATCCGAAGTTTGAATTACCTCAAACTGTCATAGACTTTATAACGTCTATTGACCGATTGGTTAATAATATGATTGTAATAAAACACGAAGAATATTTGAACGATCCAAGATTGATTCGTGATTTAGTGGCCAAGTTGCCAAGTAATCTACATCAACAATGGTTGAAATACATTGCTGATATAAAAGATTTAAGTGATGATAATGTTTTCATCCCTAATTTAAAAGATTTCAACGATTGGTTGAAACCCCATGAAAGATTGGCGACAATGCTACTCTCTGAAAAAAGTGAGAAGCCAATACGTAATGAACGAATACTCGTTCATGAAAAGAAAACAAATAATAGCGAAATTTCGCGGGTTAAAAGAGCTGTTCTATGTTTTGTATGTAAAGACAAACATAGAACAGTTGATTGTTCCAAATTTAAGGGGATGGACATTCATCAGAGATACACCGTGGTGAACAAACACGGATTATGTTACGCTTGTTGTACGTATAACAATCATAAAGCAAGTGAATGTAAATTGTTCAAAAAATGTGGCACGAATGAATGTCAAAAAAGACATCATTCATTACTACACAAGAACTTGAATAATGACGCCATGAATATGGACCGAGTTAATCTTCATACGAAGGCAAAAGATTCAATTTTATACCAAATTATTCCAGTTACTTTAGAAAACAAGAATAATAAGGTTCACACTTTCGCCTTTATTGATCCTGGATCATCGGTAAGCCTAATTCGGGACGATATAAGGACAAAATTAAAAATTAAAGGGAGAAATAATCCATTAACCCTTTCGTGGACAAATGGGGAATTACAACAAGAAATGGAAAGTGTAGAAATATCTGTGAAAATATCAGGGAAAGATAAGAAACCATACATCCTCAAACATATCAGGAGTGTATCGGAATTAAGTCTTCCTTCACAGTCGCTCAAGGTTCAGGAACTAAAACAAAGATATCCTTACATCAGTGATATTGATTTGCAGGCTTACAATAATGCTACTCCGACGTTACTATTAGGTTTGCCACATTCATACCTAATAGTTTCAGATGAAATTAAAACCGGTAAATTCAATGAGCCAGTTGCACAAAAGAGCAAGCTTGGTTGGATTTTATCAGGACGGGTACTGGGTAAACCAAATCGTAACAATCATGTTATGATGAATAAAGAAATTATCACAGTAGAATCTATTAACAGAAAGATGGAGGAATACTTTAGCACAGAAGCATTCGGAGTGATGGTGCCGAAGAAGACATTAGTGTCAAAGGAAACTAGTAGAGCTAGCTCCATCATGAATGACACAATAAAATATAAAGAAGGAAGCTATGAAATAGGCTCATATTTGGAAGGATGACAATGTCCAATTCCCAAACAGTTTTAATGCTGCCCTAAAAAGGTTACAGTATCAAGAGAAAAAGATGCTCAAGAATTCTGAGTTAAAAAATTGGTACATAAACAAAATAGAAGAATATGTACAAAAAGGTTATGCGCGAAAGCTTACGCTGTCAGAGGCAGGCGAGTATAATCCAAAAATTTTCTATCTGCCTCACTTTACAGTAGTGAATCAAAATAAATTACCAATAAAACCTAGATTGGTGTTTGACGCGGCTGCGAAGGTAAACGGAGAATCATTGAACACAAAATTATTGTCCGGGCCTGATGCAACTGCTTCCTTGTTAGGAATACTAATAAGGTTTAGAGAAGGTATTTTTGCTATAACCGGTGATATACAAGAAATGTTTCACCAAGTAAGAATACGAAAAGAGGATCAAAACGCTCAAAGGTTTTTATTTAGAACAGACTTTGAAGCTGATCCCCATATATACGTTATGCAAGTAATGCCATTTGGGGCTACTTGCTCACCAGCATGTGCGCAATTTGTAAAAAATACAAACGCACGAATTTTTCAAGAGACAAAACCAGGTACTGTTAGAGCAATAGAAAAGAATCACTATGTGGATGACTATCTCGATAGCTTCGAGAGTGTTGAAGCAGCATCAAAGGTGATAAATGAGGTCATTGAAATCCATAGACATGGGCATTTCAATATACGCAACTTTATTTCAAATTCGAAAAGGCTGCTGGAAAATATTCCGAAAGAAAATAGATCAGACGATAAAACAAAGTTGCTCGGAAATGATGAAGAATCATATGAGAAAGTGTTAGGAGTATTTTGTGAAACCGATACCGACTATCTTAGATACAAGGTCAAAATTCCTAAAGAACAAGAATTTACTAAACGTCAATTACTTTCGCAAAGTATGAGCGTTTATGACCCCTTAGGTCTACTGTCAAACATTACCGTCCAATCACGAGTTTTAATACAAGAACTTTGGAAAACCGGAATAGGATGGGACGAACCAGTTCCAGTTAAAATCAAGGAAAACTGGCAAAATTGGTTAACAAGACTCGAAAAGGTAAAATCATTAAGAATACCGCGTTCTTACTGTCAGTTGCCGAATCCCACTGAGCAGGAGCTACACGTATTTGTGGATGCCTCCGAAAATGCATTCGCAACAGTTATATACTTGAGAAGTATATGCGAAGGAACTGTTTACATAAACATAGTAGCAGCAAAGGCAAGAGTTGCTCCTACAAAAATGCTATCCATACCCCGACTCGAATTACAAGCTGCGGTACTTGGAACACGATTAGCAAAAACCGTTGAAAACGAGTTACGACTTCCAATAAAGGGAACAGTTTTCTGGTCTGACTCAAAAACAGTTTTAGCATGGATCCGATCAGAACATCGTAAATATAAACAATTTGTTGCACTTAGAATTGGGGAAATCCTAGAAAAGTCTTTTATTAACCAATGGAAATGGGTTAATAGTAAGGATAACCCAGCAGATGAAGCCACAGATGATGGAATTAAATGGCATTTTAATCCTCCTGTTTCACCACATTTCGGTGGTGCATGGGAAAGAATGGTAAAGGAAGTTAAAAGCTTATTAAACAATGCTCAACCCACTATTCCAGAACATACTCTTAGAGCAGCATTAACGGAGGCTGAGTTTATAATAAACAGTCGACCTCTAACTCATATTCCACTCGAATACGAGGACGATGAAGTACTCACTCCTAACCACTTTTTAATAGGCTGTGCAGGAGAAGCCGTTTGCTCTATTAATGAAGCATCAAAGGCAGAGGTAACTCGCAGACAGTGGGTAAGAGCCCAAATGGTCTGCAAAAATTATTGGGATCGATGGGTCAAGGAATATCTCCCAACGTTGGGTAAAAGATGTAAGTGGCAAACTAGAGCTAAACCGTTAGAAGTAGGAGATATTGTAGTGTTTGCCGACGAAGAGAAAAAAGGAATTTGGCTTAAGGGAAGGATAATTAAAACAATGATTGCCAAAGACGGGCAAGTTCGATCGGCAACCGTTAAAACTAACAAAGGACAATATGATCGACCTGCTGTCAAGTTAGCTGCTTTGGACGTAAGAAAAGAAGAGGATTCATCCTCATCCGAAGATCCCGAAAAAACTACAGATAGTAGCAAAATAGGATCATCAACGGTAAATTTTGTAGGAAGCATATCAAATCTAGATATGGCAAAAAATATCGACTATGATAAAAAGTCAAAACCTAAAATAAAGCAGTTTGGCACAATACAAAAGATTATTCTAGCTACTATGACAATATTATCTCTTGCAAACGCAATAAATACTTTGAATATAAAGCCAGTACCAGACGGCGGATTAATATTTGAACACATGGGAACTTGTATGGTTAAAAGAGGAGTATGGAGAACAAATATTGTATCCAACATATATCCTATTGAAGACATTGATCTGTTAAATCATATTCAAGCGAATCTAAAGAAAGCACTAGAATTTGCGCAAAATAAAACTAAGGACAAAACACTTTCGGAGCTAGCAGCTTCTATTGAAAGACAATGTGATAACGCTATTCTTGAAATTCAAGCAATCGCGCGTCAGAAAAGAAGCAGAGGAATACTCGGATTCCTTAAAGATCTCCTTTTTGGGGGCGACGATGTGGAAGAAGAATTGAAATCGTTGCGAATTCATGAGGAACAGAAACTTCATGAAATTTCTCAAACGATGAAAACTCTAAACGAAAAGGCAAAGGTTATGGGCAACGATCTGAATCAAAGGATATACCATTTGAATACAGGCATGATCTAGGACCATTCATATTTCTGCTATATCTAAATGATCTGAATTTCGCATTGCATTGTATGAAGCTATCATTCGCCGACGATTTCAAGCTGTTTCATCTCATCAAAGATCTGAAAGACTCAAATTTCTTGCAGTCACAGCTGGATGTATTTTCCAACTGGTGCAACGTCGACAGAATGGTCCTGAACGCCTCTAAATGTTCCGTTATCTCTTTCTCTCGTAAACGAACCACGATCACGTATGATTACACTATTTCGCAAGCTGTACTAAAACGGGAGACATCAATTAAGGATCTAGGTGTGTTATTGGATTCAAAACTTAGTTTCAAATGTCACATAGAATATACCCTCTCTAAGGCATTCAAGATGCTAGGTTTCATCTTTCGCATCTCAAAGAATTTCAATAACATATACTGCCTGAAATCGTTATATTGCGCTCTAGTTCGTTCTACACTGGAGTATGCTGTTGTTGTTTGGGCACCATATTACCAAACTGATAAGCTGCGCATTGAAACTGTTCAGCGCAAGTTCATTCGTTTTGCTTTGCGTCGCCTGCCCTGGAGAGATCCCTTGAATCTCCCAAGCTACGAAGATCGTTGTAGGCTCATACACCTCGATTTGCTATCTGTCCGCCGTGATACATTGAAAGCTGTTTTCGTCGCGGACCTCATCCAATCTCGAATTGATTGTGCAGATCTCCTACAACAGCTAAATTTTGACATTCATCGGCGTAATTTGCGGTTTAATCCCTTTCTCAGAATTCCTCGTGCTAGAACTAACTATGGCTTTAATGAACCGTTTTCGAGTATGTGTCGCGTATTCAATACTTGCTCTAATGAATTTGATTTAAATCTATCTCGTAACACCATTAAAACCCGTTATCTCCGATTTTTTCCCCGCTAGTTTTATTTAGATAATTAGACGATATCAATAGTTGTTAGCTAGCTTTGTAGTTTAAATAAGGGTAATTTAAGATTTCGTTATGTATCAGTTGGACAAATGTTATCTGTTGATACAAAGATGAGAAGGTTTTATGCCTGCTGGAGAAGGAGAACAAAGATCTCAGCTCCAGCGGGCTTTTCCCTTGCTCCTAAAAAATAAAATAAAAAATAAAATATCCTTAAAAGAACGGTATTCTATCACGCAGGTTGAAGTATTCTCCAGGAAACTTCTTGAAGCAACGATGTTAGCATCTCAGTTAGCTGAAGGAGTAATACAAAAATATCGTTCAATTCGTCAAGATCCTTTGAATAAAAACGAATTGGAGGAAGTGTACAACAGTATTAAGAAAAAACTACCTGCGGGTTATACAATCCTGCGGGACCCACTTGCTATTAAATTCGGAGTAAAACTTAGCAATAACTCCATAAATATTTTAATGGAGAATGTAATAATAAATAAGGATAACTTTGAAGTATTCAAAGTTATACCAGTTCCAAGTAATGGAAGCGTGATTGAAGTAGATAATCCAATAATCGCTATCAACCATTTGGAAGAGTTCTTTTATATTAATGAAAACTTGATTCAATTTAACGAGAGCCACTATCTGGTAAATCAACCTATACTGACAAAAACAGTTGACTGCGTTGCGGCTGCCATCCTTCATAAGGTTACAAAAGAAAAATGTTTGTCGAAAAAGCTAAATGAAACTTATGTTCAGCTAATACCAATGAACAATCAAAATACGGTTGTTTATATAACAAACGAACCAAGGAACATAATTGTTCATTGTGATAATGTGATTATAAATCCTCCGTACAAGGTTGCTATGGTGGAATTAACTTCCGATTGTAAAATTTTGGCAAAAAAGCAGGTTTGGTATGCACAAATGACAGGCGTAAACTATAGAACTAAATCATTCTTTAAATCTATCGATCAGTTACCTTACGAAATTGAAGTTAATCAAAAGAAATTAGTTAAAAGTAACATGACGTTACCTAAAAATCCGTATGAAGAAGTAAATATCATAGATGAAAGGGTTTCAGAAAACCGTCCATATGAAAAACATTTATATGCTTTAGGAGGAGCGACTAGTACGATCATAATTACGTTAATCATTATATTCTGTTACATATATTTTCGAAGAAATAGAAGACAGAGTAGCAATAGTAATAATCAACAAAACATGTTAGAAATGCCACAGTCACTTATAAGTATGCTACAAATGAGGAGATCTAATCTAAATGAAGAATCAATCATGTAACAATTGAGTTAAATCGGTAAATCACCACGCGGATGATTTACGGGCCCCGGAATGTCGCGGACGCTCGAATTAATTTTAAAATTTATGGAAGATTTCTTCTGACGAGACGGCCGTAAGTAGAATCGTAAAATCAGGCCGATCCTAGAATAATAGGCTGAGTTATAAAATTTGTATAATGTTTTGTTAGGATGTAGCGTCTAGACAAAATCGGCGCACAGTATAGACAGGAAATAAATATATTATTTCTTTTGCATCTCCTCTGAATGGGAAAACCCATATCAATTGGTCTATTGAGACGCGCAAAGATAAAGGTAAATCAGCAGGTAAAATTAGCATATTTGTCTGTCCCTTTTGAGGTTTGAAGTGTAGTAATAGAATAAGAAAAGTGTACATATAGATGTAAGATGGAAATAATAAAGTAGTCTGTTTTTAGTTAGGAAACAACTCGTGTTTCTTTTTGACGAGAAGAAAGAAATCCCTTCGTTTGGAAGGAGCTCGTTTTCCACAAGGGAAAACGAGAGTTAAAAAGAAAAATATAAAAAAATCCCTACTTCGTGTAGGAAGAAATTTTCAGTTGGAAAATTTAAAAATACAGTTAGTCCTTTTGTAAACAAACCGGTGCTGTGCCTAAATTGTTTGAAACGTTGTTCAAACTGCTCTTCCATACACGAAAATCTGGAAACCAAATGCCAAAAAAAGTGTTTATACTGTAGAACAAGTCGTCTTACCTCCGACATGGATTGCCCAGAGAGAATCCGTCAACGAAATATCAAAACAATTATGGCACGAACAACCCTAACGTACATGGAAGCAAAAGAACAGAATCCCATCTACACCCATAACAGATACATGCTAGAAAACGAGGAAGATATCTGTCTCAGACATCGAAAGACTTGAAGGAATAATTCGATGTAGCTACGAGATATAAAAGAGTAATAATTGGAGGGGACTTTAATTCACACCATCATTCCTGGGATCATCGTCACTCGGACGGAAAAGGATCAATATTATTCGATCTAGTCAATGAAGAAAATCTTGTTATCACGAATAACGGGCAACCTAATTACTTTCCGGTAGATATCAGAAAAACCCTTCTGCTATCGACCATTACCACTGCTACTCGATGTGAACACAACCATTCTGGATTACGGCGTCGGAAGCCATCACATGGCTTTGGAGACAGTAGTACAACTGTTAGAACGTAAGAGATCAAAGTTCTTCATCAACAAAAAGAAAGTGTACGAACAAGTGAAAGGCATCGATAGTTACCGCGTTACCTCAATGAGTGATTTACAGAAGGAAACAAAAACCATCATCAAACTCTCTAAGCAAAAGAACAAATTCACGCCAAAATTTTGGTAGTCTCAGGAAGTTGAACGAGCATGGAAGGAGAAAAAAATCGCAAGGTCAATATTCAACAAAACTGGAGGCATTAAAGCGCTCCTAGACTTCAAAAGAAAGAGACAACATTCGTCAGGTTGAAACGAGAGTCATCGAAAGCCAATTTCCAGAAATTCGTTTCGAGCATCGATCCGCAAACACCCACTGGACTTGTATGGGATAAATTGAGAAGACTAACAGGCGGTAAAAGGAAAACTGAAAACGAGTTAATTCATGTAGACAGAGTTTTGGCGAACGAATTTTTGAATAAACATTTCCCGTTTGAGCCTAGCAAGGAAGAACATCCTGCTTGGTTGGCGAACTACGATGTACTTACGGTAGACATATGGGAAAAACATATAGCAAAAAAACCCAAGGGAAAAGGGAAGTATCGACAGAACATGATTAAAGCCATCAGTGGGCTTAAATACGGAGCTCACCCCCAGACAATTGGTATGTTTCCTTATATTCCTTATATTACATTTTGGTGGGGAAAGGGTTCCAATCAGCTTTTTACAGCCCTGTCCAAAATGTATTGCCCTCCCCGTTATTTTGTATCAGGCCGAATTAGCGCATGCGCGCCATATAAACGCCTCTTTCAATATGGGGAAATTACATTGTTACCCAGCAGTTTCTATTATTTCTTCATGTTGGTTTTCTTACCTTTGTTCATAGTTTGTATTCTGTTTTACCTTAATTCCAGTGTTCTATTCAGCTGTGATTCGTGTCTTTTGTTGTCATTTCTCACTCCGTACTTTTGCTGGCATGTTATGTTGCTTCCTTAAATGTAAAAGTTAGTTGTATGCAATGGTCTTACCAATATTCCTTTCTAATTCTTTCAGCATTTTCGTATTTCTTGTTCCTCATCCAGTCATCCGTTTCCAAAAAAAAAATAAAAAAAAAGTGTTTCATTGATCTTTGTAGAGCAGCTCATCATGGTTTGATGGATAAGAACTGAGGACATGCGTTTTTATTTAAATGATAATAACACTTGGGTTTAATAGTATTGCTACAGCATGTTCACATTTCGTTATCTTCGGTTGATTCTTGACAGTATATTACCATCCGCTCAGGCACTTTTTAACATCTGGTACACTGACTCGCAATCGAAATGTGTCACAACCAATTTGATACAACACACCCGAGGGAACGGTATAATGTATGTTGTACACACAAAAACACATACATACACACAGGCATATACGCATACACACATGCATACATACCTACATGTATTCCACAAGCAAGCATCACAACATTGAGTTACTATTACTATTCTAATAGATTCTAACTAAAATTTGTGTGCCAATAGTCATCTCATTAGTAGAGTCACCATGTTATTTTACCGATTACTCGACTTTCAATAAATTTATTGAGATAAAATCGAATACAAAATCTTTGCCTCGTCTGTAAGAAGCAATGGCACATAAAAGTAGTTCAGAAATGATTCAATACTGCTGTTTTAACGAACAAAAAAAAAATGCTCCAGATTTCATGTTATTCTTGAAATTAATCTATCAAACAGAGATGACAGATCTCACTCTAACTAATGGTTTTCGTACATGAAATGACTAATGGATTTGAGATGAATGGGGGTACCGTTACCCAATTTCTATCTCTTCTATTGGTCGATCGTTAGTCCTGAGCTGAAACGGTGGCCTTTATTACCGTCCTTGCATGCACTCACTCTTACATTTCATTCACACATCATCTCACCCATCAGGTCCCAAACGATACATCCTCACAATATAAACTGGATGAACATCGTTTGACAGCTATCAGTGGTTTGCTCATTGGTTCGGTCATTATTATTTTATTATATTCTACAATATTCTATTTCATTCCACAGTATTCCATGGTACACAAACCACCAATAAACGTCAAAGATGGATTCGATTTACCGTTCATTTATTGTCATCGTGTGAAACCCAATTGGGATACGTTTACTCTACTTAATTTTCACTTCACACTGGTAATAAGGGCCGGTAGTATGAAAATAAAACATAAAAAAGAGCTCAGTTAAGCCCTACCGGCCTCTCCAACCCCGGATGTTGGAGCGTAATGCAATCAACATCTTATTCAAGTCGTTCCATATATTATTCATTAAATTCAATTATGAAACTAAAAACTGTAACGCATATCTTTATCAAATTGTAACGCTAATTGATTGTATGTGATGATGTTTGCAATACCGTCAAGCCCACCAACCAAAGGGAGGGCCCCAGACAATTGGTGTGGTATACAATATATTATTTAGGAGCTGCTTGGACTACGGTTCAACACTGTACGGAATCGCCTGTAAAACGAATTTGGATAAGATTAACGTTCTAAACAACCAGTGCCTTCGCAAAATTACTGGATGTACCAAAACTACACCGATCAACACGCTATACGCAATTGCGGGACAATTCCCACTAGAATTTCGCCGACTCTTCAACACTGGCAAACAGCTGGCTAAACACTACCCTCTCAGAAGCATCCGTGCCTTGAGTGGCTGGCGACGAGCAGCCATGGACCGAGTTATGTGGAGACGTATGCTTGATAAGCAAAGGACACCCCTGGTCTATAGCTGTTAGCTTTCTTTATCCATCGTAAGTACAAATCAATGGGATGAAGTCACAATTGAAACAGAGCTACCTGGAGGCGAATGGAAAATGAAATTAACTAACAATAGAGTGCTGAAACAAATAACGTTATCTTTAATTCATGGCAGGTATGCAGGAAGACGTATCGTCTTCACAGATGCGTTCCGAAACTGGGAGTCCTGTGTCGGAATATATGATGAAGCTTCAAACTTTCATCTCAGCTTGAAATTAAAAAAACTTTGTATGTATCATGTCCGCTGAACTGGAGGCCATCTACTTAGCTCTTCAATATCTGTCACGATCCGGAATTAATAACGCAGTCATAATGACTGACTCTAAATCCGGTTTAGAATACATCAAACTGAACATCAAGACACGCCATCGATATGAGACGATCGAAAGACTGCTAGCTATGGCCGCTCAGACCGGTACAACCTTGCAGTGGATTCCAGGCCACGCTGGAACAAACGGTAATCAAACAGCAGACCTATTGGCGAAATCACCATTAACGCAGCAAAATATCTGTAACAATGACATTTTTTACCACGATGCAGAATATTATTTCCCGTTTACGTTAACCGAATTCATTAAAAGTTTTAGCAATGTGCAGTAAATAATTAAAAATAACGAATTTTTTAGTATACTGAGTGATAATCATTTCTGTCGAAAAAGTATTTTTCGAAAACGAAATTGTTACGTGTCCACGGAACTGTGCTATGCCGGAAAGGTGTGAATAGACCATTAGGCTGTCATTGGTATTGTTAATTTTATTGTTAAAAAAAATGAAGATGCTCTTGTACTCATATTTTTCCCTGCTTACCTTTCATAATTTACAGAATTTTCCTAATCAGCCCACTCCGTATTTCTGTCATGATCAACCGGGAAGTTCATATCGAAGCAACTTTCATCAAAGTTACTAAAAATGTTTCTTCGAAACATATGCTGTTGCGGAAACTGTCGATTGTTTCGATTGAAGCGATTTTGTTGCTGAAAATTGAATCGTTGATTCCGTTGGTTTTGATTAAATCGATTACCGCCTTGATTTTTACTATTTTGTGGTGGATAAACTCCGCCTCGATTTTGTCTTGGATCACGCTGATGCTGGATATTGTCATTGTAATTTGTATAACCACTATTGTTGCGCGATGAACGGTTTTGATTAGAATTTTGCGTCCGTATTTCCTCGGCTGGAAGCAATTGAAATGCTTCTTCATCTGGAGTATAATCAATTAGACTCTGTCTAGGCTGAGCAAGTACGGCAGAAGGATGGTGGAATCTTCCACTAGCTCCATGAAATTGTTGATTTTGATTTCGATCAGGCGACCAACGTTGATCGCGAACGAAAGGGTCCTCTGTCTCTGAGGGTACAGGTTGGAAATTGAGCAGTGGCTTTAGTAGATGTGGCGGTGGTTGACTCGTATCGATATTCGGAGTAGGTACAGAACAGTAACTTGAATGTTTCCAAGGATCAGATGATACCTGCTCCGGATTCACATTTGGTATCTGATTCGACAGATCTTGTAGTGATGTATCATGTGCCCGCTGTGATGGTGGGGCTTCATTCGGCAAAGGATATACCATATTGCCAAAGCTCGGCTGTTTCGTTGGTATTTGCACTCCTTGAAGATATGGAGGAGGTTGATTGAGTAAGAAATCAAGGTTACTTAACAGAGCATCTGCGGTCTTTAATAATGACGGTGGAGCCATTGTGGACAAATTATCAGTATACTCTAACCGAGAATTTTTCACTGCTGAACCTGTTGGAATTGGTTCCGAGTTCATCAGTTCATTTTGAGTACTGTCCTGATTATTCAATTTAATCTGAGCCAGAAGCTTCTGCCTCGCTAGTTTCATGTCTTCCAATTTCTTGAGCCTCTCTGCTCTATACTTTAAACTTTCTAAAACATTTTGCTTCTCCGTTTTATCTTCATTAGATAATAAATCACAATCTCTCGGGTGAATCTGTTTATATCTGTATTCAGTGTCATCCGTATATTTATCTATGCTCTCTTCATTCGATAGCGATTCTGGTAGATTTGAACTGGAGTGAATATGTACAGGAGCGTTTTCGACCAACTGCTGAGATGATGAAGAATATTTCGGGTTAGTAAAATCACATTCATCTTCGGAGCTTAAAGCTTCTAAAGCGCTAGAAGGACTATAAGCACTAGACGCACGAGTTCGATCTTGAAAATCTTGTTGGTTTTCCCAAAGTCCTGAGCTAACAGTTCCGCTTGAATTGATTTGTTTTTCTCTAGGAGGCTCAATTTGCTCTTTCCAATCCCATTGATTGAATGGTGGAGATCGAGAAGAATCGAATGCAGCATTGAATCTTCCTAGATGTGACCTGTCGAATCGATTGTTCGAAGAAGAGTTCCTATCGTGATAACTCATGTCTAGATCACCAGGCGAATTCCGTTTGTCCACTGATGGTGATCGTGGCGAGTAAGGCGAACTAGATCGCCGTTCTGACAACGAACGTTGAAGGGATGTGTTAGAGTTTTGACCTCTTTCTGGACTGTACATTTTATCATTTATGTAATGACCAAAATCTCTCATAAGCGGAGATCGGTCAATGTTGCGTCTGCGCATCCCAGGCGATCTCCTTTCATTTGGTGATCTTAAATTTGAACGATCCCACGGATCTGTGGACCTTCTATAAGTTCCTCTTTCAGGTGAATAATCAATGGCACGTCTCTTGCTTCGGGGAGATCTTTCTCTACTTTCTATCCTTCTATTTGTTGGAGATCTACTGTATTTCCGACGATTGGGCGAACATTCTCTGCTCCAATGGCGACGTTCGACACTCCTGTTACTTTCCGAAGGAGAATAGTCATTACTACGCAGACTTCTACTAGGCGATCGATTCGAGAGTGTGTAATCAGAATCTCGCTGTCTGGAAGTGTCAGTATAACGATCTCTACCACGACCTTCACGCAATGGTGATGTACGATTCATTTGATCTCGTTTTGATTGTGTTCCACTAAAACCAATATTTTCTGTTCTTGAACCATCAGCAGTCAGTAATTCAGTTTCATTCACTAATCTTTCACCTCTTGTTTGATCGTTGATATTACGCATTGATAAAGACTGTTTACTGATTATCACCGGATCCGAATCCCACATGTCACCAGAAGCTATAGTGAAATTTCGTTGCTGTCTTTCCGATGTTCGACTGTTGTTTGATGCAAGCTGGTTTTGCTTCCAATTTTGATCATTACTCGAAACAACTTTATTTTGTATACCCTGTACATTATCTTTGTCAGCTATAGGTGACCAAGACTCACCATCGTTAATAGTGTTGCTTGTTATGGACGTATTGTTTTTGCTAATCATACGATCATCGATAAGTTCTGAGAAGTTAGCATGGCTGGCAATATTAGTATTCACTGATGATGCTGATAGCTGTTTGCCTGTTGCACCAGGAGACCAACTTTCGCCGGAATCAATAGTGTTTTTATTGAATTTATTGTTTGCTTGCGTTTGTAACTTGTTTTGCCTTTTTGAAGTTGATTGCTCTTTATCCCATGTCCCAGTTTTCTCAGATTGAAGACCCCAAATCTCTTCAAAACTCGGAATAGAGGCTCCATGTTGTTCTCTATTCGCAATAGGCTTAGTCATACGATGTGTATTTTGTTCATCTACTGTCGATAACGATCCGGGATGCGGAGGCGAATCACAATGTTCGTCAAATGATGTATCAAAAAATTCAGGAGTGGTTACCCGAGGTGGGTTTTCCGTTCTGTTTTGATTTTTGTCATGAGAATCATTTCTTCCTATACGATTTTCCCATTTCCGCCGCTCTTTATGAAAACGTTTCCGTTGTTTCTCTGCATCATTTTGATCACGATGCAGGCAATCTAATTCACTAGGATTCCTTTCGATTGATACGTATTTCGCAGCCACGTTTTTCTTAGGAATTTTGAAACTTGTATTCAAATGTGCCTTCAGTTCAATAGGCAGTTCTGGTACTGGAACATGTTTGTGTCTGTGACTAGTCTCTGGTTTAGATCTCGCCTTTGCTTGTGATTTAAGTTTCGATCCAGCAGGAAGAAACTTGTTATCAATTTTCTCTAAATCAGTTTGACGAGGCTTTTCAGGAATGTGTGTGCCTTCTCTTTTCTTGATAACCATATCCTTCTTGTTTGTCTTTTCTGAAGATTTTGGTTTGTGACGATCTATCTTCTTCGAAATTTTGTAATCATGTATGTTCAAACGTTTTAGTTTTACTTTCAAACGAGGTAAATTATCTAAATAAAGACGGCAATTATTTTGTATATAAGCACTAAGTGCAGAAGCACTCTTTTCATCTACAACAATAAATGAAACATTATTTTCTCCTTGTGTCAATGGAATTTCTGTTGGTTTCGTCATTTGTTCTGCGGGTAGATCGATCACTAATGGACCTTCGTCTTCGGATATGAATGATTCATTCAAACCAATTTCAACCGTACTACATACTGCAGGAATTGTCTCCTTGATAATAACATCTATTTCTGAAGTCAATTCATTATGTTCACTATCCGGTAGTCTTTCGACGAACGCCTCAGATGTATCTGTTTGTATGCTTTCTTGATTAGCGTCCAGCTTTTCTTGTGGTAACTGCTTCGAAGATCCAGAATCCCTTCTATCGTCGGTTGATGAGTCAGAGATTATTGTATCTGCATGACTGTTTGCTTCATTTCTGTTGAAATGTAGAATGTTTGGATCCTCAGTCATTACATCGTCCCGTACGACATTGGCTTCACCAATTTTACAATTTGATAACTTCATTTTTTTGCTGACATTGACTTCTTCTGCCGTTTTCCTTTTTTCAGTTTCTTCTTTCAATTTGGGGGATCGAATAGAACGCGAAATTCGTTTTATATCTGTTTGATCTAGTTTTTTCAAGGATACATATGCTAACCTTTTCTGTTTGCTCGTGTGTTTCTTGCTTAATGCACCTTCAATACTTTTATCCGATTTCTTCTGAGTGTCAAGATCGAGTGGTATTGAAGCATTGTGATCGGCTTTTATTTTGTTGGATGATTTATTTTGTATTGAGCGCTCAGTAGTAACAAACTCAGCATGGCTCTCATCACTATGCTTAACTACATTGAATTCGTTTTCAGCAGCCATAGTTTTCACTAAACTGGAACAAGTGCTATCTATCGGAGTTTTTTCCATAGATTCCTGTACAACATTTAGTGTGACAGACTCTGACTTTTTAAGCTGCTTACGAAAATCTGTATTATTATCGATTAATAATTCACGAGAAATTTGCTCCGTGGTAGCAGAGTTTGTGTCGATCATTATCTCCGAGTGCACGGCAGATATCAGTTCTGATTTAGATCGGATATTGGCTTCGTTTTTCTTCAAATTTGCTTTCTTATAGTCTTGCACGATTACATTCAATTGTGGCAGCTGTGTTAGACGCAGGCTTTTACTCGATAAGTTTAATCGTTGCGCTGACCTTCTATCCACTAGTACAACACCATGTACTCTGATTTTGCTGTGATTACACTGTTTTAGCAAAGCTTGCTTTTCAATAGCATCTACATCTGCATCATCCACGCCAGATTCATGCATATCTTCATCCTCAGTAGCAATGATTTCTTCATTACCAACTTCTAAAAGAGGCTTGTCGGTAATACAACCCTTTTCTTTTTCATCAAGATCCAAATATTCGTCTAAATTTTCCATATCAAGTAATTGAATAAAATTATTTATTTGGGTTTCCTCTACAAGCAAACTGCTGTTTTGATCTATTTGCTCTAAAATGCACGATTCGATTGCTCCAGCAGTTGTGTCCAATACAGATCGTATCGTTACCGGGTACTTGTCCAAGTAATCACAAAGACTGCTAGCTCCAACAGCAGATGATTCTTCGAATACGATATACGTTACAGTGATCGTTTTCAAAATGAAACTAATGTTTCCGAAGGCAAACATATGATCGTAGATAACTTCTTCGGTGTGTTCTGTAAGGAAAAAATAAACGAAAATGAAAGATTGTAATACTACGGCAGTAGTAAAAGTTTAATTGCATTTCTCAGAAATTTTGATCAATTCAGATAAATAACGCCATGTGTACATTTTGAAATTATTAGGTTTAGAAATTTTGAAATGTCTCTTATAATAACTCTATCAGATTTCTTTTTAAACAAATTGTGAATCACAATAATCTATAAAAATTTATTTTGAAAATTTTTTAAATTTATTTTTATGTAGATCTTTTTTTGTTGTAGCACAAAGATTGTGTAACATTTCTATGATATATTTACTTGAAATGAGAGTTACAGTCTCAGTTTGTTCCCCCATAACATACCTTTGCATTCTCGCAGACCATTATGGTTTACTTCAGGATAAAAATTCTATGAAGTTCTATGAATGTTAGTACGGATGTTGTGTTATCAAAGTGAGGTTATAAATTATATGATCGAATAATCCAAACACGAAACAATTGAATACTGATAAATTTTAGTTGCTTTTGCTAATTTGTTTTGCCGCAAATCGCGAATACGTACAAGTTGGCTGAGCCATCAAACCGAGACGGTGAAAAAGGAGTTGACAGCAACGCTGCCAACTATACAGATTTATTGGTATTTATACCGATTTTTGTATTCGATACAGTAATACAGATAGGGTAACAGAGGTATTATGGCCACTTCATATATTTTGGTCCACGTAACAAACTTTAACAATATTCAACCGATGTTAAGTAACTTATGTTGCATCAATTTGAAGCTAATATCAATAAATTACCTATTGCGCAAGGGTTTTCCAAAGATATTATAACATTTGGTGGATATTTTTACAAAGTGGGCGAAAATAAAGTTAATCCTAAACTGGGCCAAAATACCTCTGTTACCTTATTTTCTCAATTATTATTTATTTTTCATACAGATAAATACCGATTTTCTTTTTTTTTGGGTTGATGTCATACTGTTGAACCAGTTGCTGTGATCTTTTTTTTTTTTTTATATTTCCAGACCGGCCGTCCACAATAGATTTTTCATCATAGATAGTCATAGATTTTTTTAATTCAACGATATATTTATTAAGGCACATTGTCTTAGCTGATGTTGTACAGATTGAGCTCTTGGATTTCATCGACAAATACAGATAAAATTAATAAAAATAAAATTAATTAATAAAAAAAACTAGTTGGCAGCTCTGGTTGACAGTTCAGAGGTGTCAGGTAAAAATTTCAGATAGGCCTGCACAAGTCTGTGAATCCGAAAAAATGTCTGCGGACTTTCATTTTTCTATAAAGTATGACACACAAAACAGAACTGGAAAGAAAAAAGCAACGAGGTCAATCATGAAGTCTATAAACGAAAGTCTGTGAGAATATTGATTTTCAAAAGTCTGCTACAAAAAATGTCTGCAGACTTTATAAAAAATCTGCTGATTTGCAGACAAATCTGCATACCTGGCATCTCCGGTTATGTCAACTAACAACAGGGCGGCCAGTCAAATATTTTATAATCATTTTATTGCCACAGCCAGAGATGCCATTTATACAGATTTATCTGTATTATACAGATTTTTACATGCGCATACAGATTTAATACAGAGTACAGATTTTATACAGATTTCTCGAATTAAATACAGATTTATACAGATACCACAAAAAGTAAGAAAGAAATAATGAAACTTTTCCGTCTGAGCGTGTTTGATTGCCCATATTAAAATGAAAATTTTTTCGTGCAGCTGTTGAATGATGAACGCTGAAATACATTTATATCATAATTTGAAACCAATTTGAACTGATGTTCAAGGAAGTCATGGCGTCATGAAACTTTATTGCCAGACTGAAAAGTTGTATAACCTGACTTGACGTTACGTATTGGCCGTTTTAATTCCATGTTTGAATTCCAAGTCATCATTTTCAAACGAAAAAAGTATATGGATTTACAATTCAATTGTGGTTGATAACAAAAATAATTAAACTTCCTCGTTGAATGTTCTTGTCAGTGCGGCAAGGACTTACGATATAAAGGAATGCTCCTTGCATCTGCCATTCTATAACAATAATCTAATGGAATAACATCTTTAAACATCATTTAATTTCCGAAATTTCCTTTCATTAGTGAATACAGATAAATACAGATTTTTTATACAAAGCAATACAGATTTTCTATGAAAATATCTGGCATCTCTGGCCACAGCAAAAGATTTTCAACACTGAGAAAAATGTACAATGTGCATGTTTCATTTATTTTTCTCTAATTCATCCGACAATAAATGGTATTAATGAATATAATGAAGTCAAGTTATAAAATAGTGGAACGTAACACTTTCTGCGCAAATTTGTGTGTAGGTTCGCCGAAATCAAAGAGAGGTTCAACAGTCCCAAATGTTCTGATGCATGCTGTTATCGGTTCATAGAATCCAAACGTCGTTCGGTGGAATCTCGGTTGAAGTAAACTAGTAGAACGTAGCGACCGTTGTGATGCACAGAAATCAAGACTCGATAAAAGCTTCGAAGAGTCAATATCGCCGTTTACTATTTTCGCAAC
This sequence comes from Malaya genurostris, assembly GCF_030247185.1. Classification (NCBI taxonomy): domain Eukaryota; kingdom Metazoa; phylum Arthropoda; class Insecta; order Diptera; family Culicidae; genus Malaya; species Malaya genurostris. The sequence continues at coordinate 78,731,868 of NC_080570.1, read as the reverse complement.
AATAATTGCTTGCTGAATTTTTCTGCGCCGTTCCAGTGTGTCCAAACCAATCAGACGGCAGCGATCGGGATACGGTGGAAGATCTAGCGGATTTTGTCAGGGTAGATTCCATAGAGCGAATCGAACAAATCTTTTCTGTGCACGTTCAATTCGTAAACTCCAAGCTAGTTGATACGGACTCCAAACTATGCTAGCATTCTCAAGTATAGGTCGAACTAGCGAGCAGTATAATCACAGACTAACAGACAGAACACTCAAATTAGATTCTTTAACCATTTAAACGATTATTTCGAATATTACTTTAGTTGGGACAGTATTCGCATATGTCATGATGGCGCCACGTTACCCTATCAAATACGTCTGTCATCTAGACTGTGTTTATTTTTTCATTTGCCAACCGAGTTGCCATTCGTACAGAATTACCTGTAATGTATTGAGTTGTATACCTCCATGCGAATTTTATGCAGGATACAGATTAATTACATATTGCCAAAACTATATACAGAATTGTGCCTACTTATCATCCTACAACGCAATACATAATCGAACAATATTTACTTGCTTCTGGTTTGTCGTCACTTAATTTCGGGTGAAAATTTCCAACACAATCAGAAATAGTCTAGATGAACAACGTTGAGTAAAATAAATGTTTACCTTCCAACATCGCTAAAAATGTTAAATATATTATCAACGTAAAACAATAATTTATTGTGACGATTCATTATCAAATATTTTGATGAAATCAGGCAACCCTGCAAGCAGCTGATCGATGTTGACAAACGAGGGGAAACCAACTAGTAAAAAAAAATTTACGTAACACAAGGGGTATACCGATAGTAAATAGTTCGCGCAGTACAATATAGGTGGAACTAGTGCATCACGAAAAATGATTTTTATAAGAATTTACTAATACTGTCATGTCTGTTAGTCTGTGGTATAATGCCTTCAAACAATGTGGATCCTTAAAATCACGCCCGATTTTAGCAATAAATCCTAATTGTCGAGTCGCTTTTGTAATTAACGTGGAACGATGTCAATTAAAAGCTAGTTTGAAATCCAACATAACACCAAGGTCATTAACACGATCAACTCTTTGTTCGTCAATTTTATAGTCAAAAAGTAATGGATTCAAAATTCGGTGGAATGTTATGATCTGACGATAAGCCAGTTCCTTCGACACCAGGTAACGAATTCATCCAGAAGCTTTTGAAGACGCACGCAGTCGTCAATAGATCGTACCTCAAGGTAAAGTTTTAAATCGTCAGCGTAAACTAATTTGCAGCGACTATCGAGCAGCAAAATAGCGTCATTAAAAAACAGCGAGAACAGAAGTGGACTCATGTTGCTGCCTTGAGGTACACCTGATATGTTCGAGAATGAGGATGACATACAGTAATCAAGCTTGACTCGTAAGACTCTACCACTTAAGTAAGAGCAAAGCCAGTCAATGAACGCCCAGACGCGATAACTTGCACAAAACAATACGGTGATCAATTCGGTCGAACGTCGCTTTTAGATCAGTATATACGGCATCAATTTGTACTTTTTCCTCCAAACGTGAAATACAGGTCGAGGTAAAATCCAGAAGATTAGTACTGACCGAACGCCCGGGCATAAAGCCGTGTTTATCAACTGAGATGTAATGTATTGTACGAGAGAACAACTCATTGCTCACTATTATTTCGAAAAGTTTTGAAGCAGCAGACAAATTGACTGTTGAATATCAAGCAGAGAGGAACGGCTAAAACAGTTGCACAATGGCTGTAGACTGCTGCTGATATACCATCAGGCCTGATCGAGAATGAACGTTTCAATTTCTTTGCCGCTGCAATAACCATTTCAGGAGTAATATCGAAAGTGTCGATGTGCACTAAGTTCTCAGGAACATCCAACGCTGCAACCTTAACTTCGATATCAGAGGCAGTATTTCCAGCAAATACCGAAGCAAAGAACTTTGCAAACAAGTCACAAGACTCCAATGTACAACACCATCGTAACAAACAGATGAAGGAACTGATGAAGATTTACGTTTAGAATTCACAAAATTCCAAAAATGTTTGGGATTCCGGCGAAGATCAGTTTGCACTCGCATAACGTAGGCTTTGTATAACCCCGCAATCAACCTACGATAGTTTTCACTAGAACTTTTGAACATTCGTAGTGTTTGAGAGCTATGCCATCGACGATGTTTACGCTGCCAAATATTGCGAACCCGTTTTAATTCATGCAACCTTACTGTGGACCAAGGAGGATTGATGGGCCGTTTGACGAAAGGTAAATTTGAGCTAAACCATTGAAGTAACGCATCGCAGAAAACCATTGCCATTTCATTAACATTATCGATCCCTTGTAAATATGTCCAATCAACATTCCGCAAATGTTCTAGTAAAGCAGTAAAATTAGTTTTACGATAATTCAACATCCTCGATTCATGAATAGGCTCCGATTGCCGTGAATTGTTCACACAGTCAACAGGCACCGAAACAACTAGAGGCGGATGATGCGGGTCGACGGGTAACAGAGGAGCAACACTACGCTCAACGACTAATTGACGCTCTGAAGAGCAAAAAATTAGATCGAGTACTCGCCCAAGATGGTTTCTTTGTTGATTCGCTTGACAAAGATTCAAATAATCCATTCCATCGATCAGCGCGGTACTTGCAGCGGGTAGCAAAGAGGAACAGATGAAATGTTCTTCCTCATGCCGTTGATTCCATACAATCCGGGGTTGGATAAAATCACCGCACACTAAAATCATATCATTAGCAGAACCTTGACTGCACAGCTCAGAAACAGTTGAAACGTGTGCATCTATCAAATCGACGTTTTTTCTTTTATCAGGAGGAATGTATATACCGCATAGAAACAATTTTATTCCACGTACGGTAGCGCTATCACACACTTGTTCAATAGAGTGTCCATTCCGCGTTTCGATGATAGAGCTGGCATATTTTTGTGAGATGGCAATTAATACGCCACCAAATGTTGATTTCTCACTATTTGCTGAGCTGCGATCGCAGCGGAAGAGGTTGAAGGAGTTCCCAAACAGATGTTTTCAATACAACAGATTCGAATGTAGCGGCCATTATTAGTTGGAGTATGACCGCTCCATCTAGCGAATTGTATTCAATATTTCGTGAGAGTTAAGGGGGAGGGGGGGGGGGGGGGGGATGTGGATGGTTGATTGTAGATTATTATTTTTTTCTTAACCATCTGGTACACGCCCATGTAACTCTGGCGTGTGTCATCAGACCGTGTCAGCTTCGGGAAGAATCAGTATTCAATTCAGCTACGCCATCGCAAGGCATCACATTTAACCAGCCATCTGACACCGGTATGTGAGCATCAGCCATTTGAAAGTACACCGATTACGTTGAGTCCCTCGCGTTTTGAACCCCAAACACTGCGATGTTTTGATACTCATCGCAACTTTCAAATTGTAAAAATTACTTCCACTTGATGTTCCAAAACACTGTCTGCTGTATTATAGGAAAGGATGTATCAAGGAAAGGGCGCTCAAGCAAGTACTATCGTAGCCAATATCTGGGGCATTTGGTGGGCAATCAGAGCGCTCAGAGTATGGTTAACAAACATTCGAGCATTTCAAATCGAATAAAATCTTAGTTTCCTAATCGTAGTAATGATATTTTGATCGATAATTAGTGTGGAAGTGCGGTAAAGGGTACCGAATGACCACCATTTCAACGTGATTCGGTTACATTATCATCTCCGCGTCATCCGTTCCGTATCATTCGGCAGCAGCTTCAGTGCCACATCGTTTCATGGTCTGGCTGTTCCGACATCGATCACCCACGCTACTATTGGTCAACGGCGATCCACAGCGCCGTGGCGCTCATATTACTGTTTATTTTCCACCGGGGTCGCTACACTCAAGGCATCGTTTGACGGTCATGTGTTTTGGCTCTTCAGTTCAATCACCGGTGGACGAACGGACGTTTGCAGTGGGAATCGCGCATCCGCGGGATCGTGAAAGCAATTCATTCAGGCAGTTGGACGTCAGATTCCAGTCAGCTAGACATTGGTGGAACAGGAGGAAGTCTTCCGAACAGCATGAATTTGAAAGGGTAACTCCGGTACCGTGAGTAGAACTTGTGTACACGAGTAGAGCAGTAGGCATATACAGGGAAATAAGTGTCAAGATGAGAGTAAGGAGAAGCTAGTGCAGAAAGTGTGGATAAATGATGAAGCTTTGTGAGAAGAAGAAGGCAGACGGAAAGATAAAGAGTGCATGCTTAATATAAATGTTATGAAACGATACACAATGTGAATTTTATTTGGGCTAGTTGGCTTTCCGTCCCCTAAGGTATAAATTCCTATTTTACAACACTCATACACACATACAGACATTTTGGGTACTCGACGAACTGAGTCGAATGGTATATGACACTCGGTTCTGAAGTCGATTTTCACAGTAATTGCATAACTTTTCTATATGAGAAAGGCAAAAATATCCTTCGCTACCATCGGATCCAGGGGTTTGATTCAAATGAACATTGGGATATTATTATAGAATTTTAACCTTCCAGATCAATCCAAGTTTGTGAAAATTATTTATTTATTTTATTTCGTCAAGCAAATGTAGACTACATATAAATTGTTTACAATGTTCACTTACATACTACGCATTATTTCTACGACAAAGCTGAGATTTGATTTGATTTTTTGACATAGTAAGGTCAAGATGTTCGCAGTATTGATTGTAATGGCGCATTATTCGATTGACTGGACTGTATTTTGCATAATTTGTTCTAGTGTTTCTTTCTAAAAATAATTTCCTGGTTCGTAATTGACGGCCAGGTTTGATGCATTCACACAAAAGTCTTCTGTGCAATTTGTGAAAAGAAGGTCTAAATATGCATTTTGTTGATTTTTTACGGAGTTTACTTGATGTAGGCCAAAATTAGAAATTTTGTCGAAAAAGTAGTGCAATGTTTCGTTTTCTCCAACGACTGGGAGTAAGATTGATTCATTTTCAATGTCAGAAATGAATTACGTTGATTGAAGTCGCCAAAAATATGTAGCTTTACTTCGGGTTCCATATTCGAAATAATTGTGTCTAAAGATTGAAAGAATAATTCAAAAGAGAATTTGTTCGCATTTTCGGGTGGGAAGTAGACAGAGCAGTATATATGTTCTTCTCCCAATATTGAGACTTTGGCCCATACATGCTCAAATTCTTTATATTTAGGAGTAATAATTTCTTCAGAAGTAAAGCAAGAGTTTATGGCTATGAGGACTCCACCTCCAGACTTTTTCTGACAGAGAGATAAATTTCGGTCGTGCCGGAATACGTTAAAATTATTTCCAAATACTTCTTCGCTTCTAACACTTTCATCCCAGCTGCTTTCAGTTCCAAGGATTACGTCGAAAGAGGAGGTTATAAAATTTTGATGAATTTCTTTCATTTTGGCCGGGCTTTTCATGCGGTTGAAATTTTGGCAATAGACCAAAATTTCAGTCACATTTTGTCTATGAAGCGAAGAAGTTTTTGAGAATTCTGAAATACTTACATTAAAAATTCCTGTTTCTATTCCTTCGTCAGAGGGCGTCGTTATTTCCGAAAATTCGGCCTTGTAAAATTGTGTTCGGCATCCCGGATTAGTTGGAGTCGGCGGATGTGTTCACTTGTCAAAAATTTCCCATAAGAGTCCAGGTCGGCCTGCGCTTCCTTAGGTTTCATTCCATATTCCTGATGCACTTCGATGAAGATTCGTAGAAGGTGGTCAGGTGTTGTTGGAAGGCCTTCTGATGCTAATAGCATTTTTATACTAGTTGGTGTCATACCCTCGATGCATACTGTAGATTGTTGATTTTTCATGTATGACAAATACAGACGGACGACGTGCATTATTTTCGGGTCACGAAGTCTTGCTTTCAAGAAGCGTTCGTCGCCATTTGCAGATTGTGAAGTAAGACGTACAATTGGAGGACGCATTGGATCAATTTCGAATTGGCTGTCTGTACTCATGTCATGTGATACTGTAGATGTATTTACGTTCTGTGATATTGAAGATGTGTTCACATAGTTAGTGGATGGTGCAGCTTCGATGTCATTACTTCCTAAGACCGGAGTAGTGTTGTTTTGAATACTTCTTGTTCCTTTGTAAGGGTTGATGGTTTCACCTTTTTGAAAATTTATGAATTTTGAGGCAATATCTGCACCTGGATTCCCGGAGAATTGAACCCGTGCAGCTGCTAGTAGGTTTTTGTCCAAGGGTAAGGTATATTGTAATGACATATTATTGTTATTGTTGTGGCAGGTTTTGTTACTATTAGTGTTCAAGTTGCTGTTGTAGTGCACATTATTGTCGTTGTTGTTGTTGTTGCTGCTGCTGTTGTTGTTGCTGTTGTTGTTGTTGTTGTTGTTGTCGTGTTTGCTGTTGTTGGTGTAGTTGTTGTTTTTACTGCGTATACTGTAATTTGTATTATTTTGTTGTTTCCGCTTCCGATGTTTTCGTCTGAGAATTGCTTTTTCAGCTTGTTTTTCTTGCAGCCGTCGAGTGCGCTGTTTCTTGTCATACTCACTCCAGTCTCGTTTCCAGATTTTTTTACTTCCAATGAAGCGCCAGCCACTGTCGCATGTTTGAATTTCCTTCTCTTTGAGTTCTTCAGCTAGAGACTTAGGTTTGGTATTTTGGTCTTTGGTTCCGATACTGGAGATTGAAGTTGATATTGCTTTGACTTCATCTCTCAATTCTTCCAGAATAGTGTTGGGTATTATTGCAGGGACTTCAGATTTGGTAGGTAGTAAGAATTTTTCTTCGAGGCGAAGAAGCCGTTCGCTCATTTCCTTGATGTGCTGGTCATTGACTTTACTAAAATCGCTAACCTTTTTAATGGCACTGTGTAACGAGGCCTCGAATGACTGCATGCGCTGACCTACTTTACCGCAAATGTTGTGGTCGTTTCTGCTGATACTGGACAATGACTGCTTCACGTCGATGAGCAAGCGCTCGACACTGTCGAATATTTCCAGGTAATGGGTTTTCATGTCTGCAGTGGTCCGGTGATACGTTTCCGTTTGATTTTTTGTGTGCTTTAGAAGTTGCTCCTGTAGATGAAGTAGTTTTAGAGTTTCAGCTCCTGTCCTTATTAAATGTTGACAGTCGGCACACACTGGTACCATAAATGCCAGAATAAAATTTTCTTGATGCCGCTGCACGCCGATGCAGGCTGAATGGTACGATTTTTCACAGAATTCGCATTTCCAAAGGAAGCGATCGTCAATATTAACACACGATTTTACACCGCACTTCATTAATCTAGATAAAATTTGTCCGAAAGGCTATGAAAAAAGCCCGCGCGCGACGTAGGCTACGCGTCAAAAAATAAATAAATATAAATTACTTGCGGAGCGCTCGAAAAAGCGAACCGCGCCCGATGACTGTTCGAGGCGAAAAAAAAAATTAGTTCACCCATCTCGCCAAAAATATGTAGCTTTACTTCGGGTTCCATATTCGAAATAATTGTGTCTAAAGATTGAAAGAATAATTCAAAAGAGAATTTGTTCGCATTTTCGGGTGGGAAGTAGACAGAGCAGTATATATGTTCTTCTCCCAATATTGAGACTTTGGCCCATACATGCTCAAATTCTTTATATTTAGGAGTAATAATTTCTTCAGAAGTAAAGCAAGAGTTTATGGCTATGAGGACTCCACCTCCAGATTTTTTCTGACAGAGAGATAAATTTCGGTCGTGCCGGAATACGTTAAAATTATTTCCAAATACTTCTTCGCTTCTAACACTTTCATCCCAGCTGCTTTCAGTTCCAAGGATTACGTCGAAAGAGGAGGTTATTAAATTTTGATGAATTTCTTTCATTTTGCCCGGGCTTTTCATGCGGTTGAAATTTTGGCAATAAACCAAAATTTCAGTCACATTTTGTCTATGAAGCGAAGAAGTTTTTGAGAATTCTGAAATACTTACATTACTAATTCCTGTTTCTATTCCTTCGTCAGAGGGCGTCGTTATTTCCGAAAATTCGACCTTGTAAAATTGTGTTCGGCATCCCGGATTAGTTGGAGTCGGCGGATGTGTTCACTTGTCAAAAATTTCCCATAAGAGTCCAGGTCGGCCTGCGCTTCCTTAGGTTTCATTCCATATTCCTGATGCACTTCGATGAAGATTCGTAGAAGGTGATCAGGTGTTGTTGGAAGGCCTTCTGATGCTAATAGCATTTTTATACTAGTTGGTGTCATACCCTCGATGCATACTGTAGATTGTTGATTTTTCATGTATGACAAATACAGACGGACGACGTGCATTATTTTCGGGTCACGAAGTCTTGCTTTCAAGAAGCGTTCGTCGCCATCTGCAGATTGTGAAGTAAGACGTACAATTGGAGGACGCATTGGATCAATTTCGAATTGGCTGTCTGTACTCATGTCATGTGATACTGTAGATGTATTTACGTTCTGTGATATTGAAGATGTGTTCACATAGTTAGTGGATGGTGCAGCTTCGATGTAATTACTTCCTAAGACCGGAGTAGTGTTGTTTTGAATACTTCTTGTTCCTTTGTAAGGGTTGATGGTTTCACCTTTTTGAAAATTTATGAATTTTGAGGCAATATCTGCACCTGGATTCCCGGAGAATTGAACCCGTGCAGCTGCTAGTAGGTCTTTGTCCAAGGGTAAGGTATATTGTAATGACATATTATTGTTATTGTTGTGGCAGATATTGTTACTATTAGTGTTCAAGTTGCTGTTGTAGTGCACATTATTGTCGTTGTTGTTGTTGTTGTTGCTGCTGCTGTTGTTGTTGCTGCTGTTGTTGTTGTTGTTGTTGTTGTCGTGTTTGCTGTTGTTGGTGTAGTTGTTGTTTTTACTGCGTATACTGTAATTTGTATTATTTTGTTGTTTCCGCTTCCGATGTTTTCGTCTGAGGGTTGCTTTTTCAGCTTGTTTTTCTTGCAGCCGTCGAGTGCGCTGTTTCTTGTCATACTCACTCCAGTCTCGTTTCCAGATTTTTTTACTTCCAATGAAGCGCCAGCCACTGTCGCATGTTTGAATTTCCTTCTCTTTGAGTTCTTCAGCTAGAGACTTAGGTTTGGTATTTTGGTCTTTGGTTCCGATACTGGAGATTGAAGTCGATATTGCTTTGACTTCATCTCTCAATTCTTCCAGAATAGTGTTAGGTATTATTGCAGGGACTTCAGATTTGGTAGGTAGTAAGAATTTTTCTTCGAGGCGAAGAAGCCGTTCGCTCATTTCCTTGATGTGCTGGTCATTGACTTTACTAAAATCGCTAACGTTTTTTATGGCACTGTGTAACGAGGCCTCGAATGACTGCATGCGCTGACCTACTTTACCGCAAATGTTGTGGTCGTTTCTGCTGATACTGGACAATGACTGCTTCACGTCGATGAGCAAGCGCTCGACACTGTCGAATATTTCCAGGTAATGGGTTTTCATGTCTGCAGTGGTCCGGTGATACGTTTCCGTTTGATTTTTTGTGTGCTTTAGAAGTTGCTCCTGTAGATGAAGTAGTTTTAGAGTTTCAGCTCCTGTCCTTATTAAATGTTGACAGTCGGCACACACTGGTACCATAAATGCCAGAATAAAATTTTCTTGATGCCGCTGCACGCCGATGCAGGCTGAATGGTACGATTTTTCACAGAATTCGCATTTCCAAAGGAAGCGATCGTCAATATTAACACACGATTTTACACCGCACTTCATTATTCTAGATAAAATTTGTCCGAAAGGCTATGAAAAAAGCCCGCGCGCGACGTAGGCTACGCGTCAAAAAATAAATAAATATAAATTACTTGCGGAGCGCTCGAAAAAGCGAACCGCGCCCGATGACTGTTCGAGGCGAAAAAAAATTAGTTCACCCATCTCGCCAAAAATATGTAGCTTTACTTCGGGTTCCATATTCGAAATAATTGTGTCTAAAGATTGAAAGAATAATTCAAAAGAGAATTTGTTCGCACCACCCCCACTAATTTTACGAAAATTTGGTTGAAGGAGTGAAACCAAATTTTCGTACTCGTAATTGGAAACAACAATAATATCGAACCCTACTGGTAGAGAAAGTGCTCTGAAGGCATACAGAAAAAGAACTTTGAAGACTTAGACTTATTTACTATTACGATTAAGAACATAACCTACTACCTACAAGAAAATACTGAAGTCCTACGGTTAAACAACGTTACAGAAATGGAGCATCTTCAACGTTTCGTCCGCTACTCTGTTGGCAGTTCACCCTCAATCACACTATTACACATAAACCCCAAATTATAGCATTGCATCGAAAATATTAAAATTTTAGATCAAGCCGATTTCCCATACAACACATCTGACATTACATAACTTTACCAGGTTCGTTAGATCTCCGGACTACTCCAATCATAAGTTGGAAAGGTATCATTCTTCTAACTCACCGCATTGCATATCTTCGAGAGAACCCCAGAACATTTACTGGACAACACTCTCTAAACGACAAACATAATATTCCATAAACGTACCCAAGACAGTAACTCTAACACCGAAATGCATCGGTCAATGAGAAATCTGCCAAATTATCTCCCAACAAAATTCCTATTGTCTCAGCATGGTTTCTACACCGAGATATATTTCGGTCACATGAACACACATACTGAACCAACATAAGCATTACCCTATGCACCCACTTTACATTATGTTTCTAACACCGAATCTGTTTCGGCCAAAATGAAACATAATAATACCCTGCCATAAAAAAGCTTCATACATCACACGCACACAATGAACCACCAACCTAGCCACGAAACGAAACGTCAAAATAAAGTAAACAGTATAATTGAAGTGGAGTGTGGTGTTGTGGATAGGAATTAAATTCTTTAATTTCACAGGTAAGTAATTTAAATAGGGCTAGAAATCATCGAAATGGTAGATGAGCAGACGGCAAGTTTATAATTTTTTGTCGTGAATACGACTTACTTTACTATGGGGCGCCTTTTCAAAATTTACCCTCTGAGAGAGTGATAAGTTTTTGATCGTGAATATCTCCTGTTATATCTAACGAATCAACATAATTCTTGATACATGCCATCGGAAATATGATCACAATTTTATGATAAAACTTTCAGTTGTGTGACATATTCTTAAATAGTTGACAATTAAACTTTTCTGAAATGTTTGGTATAAACGAGTATCAAAGAGGATAATTCATATGGCGCGTTTGCCTTTCTCGTATTTTGAAAGCTCATAGCTCAGTGATCTGTAGAAGGATTTATATAATCTAACTACCAATAGAATCGAAAATCTTCAACTTGAACGTGTATTACAACAATATTGAAGTTTTTCAATAGTACACTATTGAAAAACCTGTTTGATTTAACCCATGACAGCACCAGCCAATCAGAACGCGAGATGTCTGTATCTATACAAGAGCATCCATATAAAAGTTGAATGGTTCACTTTTCCTATCATTTGCTGAGCAACTCTTCTCGAAACAAGACACACGACAGCAACATCGAGGACCTGTCGTCTCATTGTTTCCCGATATGAATGCACGAGACACCGTCAGCACAATGCAACCGAAAAAGGCAGCCAAAAAGTCCAGCAAGGCCCATTGCCGAAACAAGACACGCACGAGAACCATCTCAGATCGCAATTTTTCCTACCAAAAGATTCATCAAGATGGGAGTTAAAATAATTTGCACCGTCACTAACACATTCAATTACGAACGGCAATGCGAAAGCGAAAGTGATGATTTTGAACACATCTTTATACTAGTTTACAAATATGCCGTGCGAAACAGAGTTGCCACAGATCAATATGTATTTTTGTCGCGAGTACTTTAGTATGCGGCCGAAAACAAAAATTGTTAGAACAAATGTTTCCACTTGATTTGCGTATTCTACTTTCCAGGCGTATCAGAACTGGCTAAACTTAAAGCAATTCTAAATATTTCTTTATCACAGTGATGTGGTCATCCTGAAAAGGACGGGGTTTTCAACGGCTGGCCAGCTGCAGATGGCGAGGGATGATTTTCGTTTTCGTTGTCATGGGCAGCGTTACCGGTCAACTCCAACACTTCGGCAACCAAGTACTCCATCACTGCCGCCAGATAGACCGATGCACCAGCACTGACACGCTCGGCGTAGTTCCCCTTCCGAGGCAAACGATGGATTCTGCCGCCAACTGGGCACTTCAGACCAGCACGGTTTGAGCGGGACTTTGCCTTGCCCTTAATTGTTCCTCCACAATATGCTGTTAACAGCTCGACGACCCATTCAGTATTACTGGCTGCCGCTCTGCTAACTCTCTCTTTTATATCGTTTCACTGTTTCCCGTTCTGCGTATAGGAAAGGAATTCTAACAAAGGGGACGTCCTACCGTGCTACCACTAGCACGTATAAAAGGAAATGTGATGTGAGAAATAGCGTCATTTAAGTTAAAGCAGCTACTCTGTACGTACGAGACACCGTCAGAACGATGGCTCCGAAAACAGGTAGAAAAGCAGATTTGTACCGTCACTAACACATTCAATTACGAACGGCAATGCGAAAGCGAAAGTGATGATGTTGAACACATCTTTATACTAGTATGGGGTCGTGTGAAAATATGCCATGCGAAACAGGGTTGCCATATATACAGGTTAATCTGTATTATTATTATTACTATCATTATTATTATTGAATCACTCTTGCATACCGAAGATCGTAGATACATTTCAGACCAGGCCATTGCAATTGTCTCGTACTGAAATTTCGAGAAGAATCTGATATCTTCGAACTTCATAGCTTCAATAAAAATACACTACAAATTTGTCGTACCTAGCTTCCTATATTAGCAAATTAAAAAGGAATTGTTTCAAGTTTGGAATATATAGTTGTAGAATAGTAGCTGTTTAATGTAACTAATCTGTACTTTAATGTAGGTGTATCGCTTCAAATTCTATTAGTGAAAAAGAGGAAAGCTTGCACAATTCATACAATCAATCAACTAACTGATATTCGGAAAAGTGATGGGAGCGTGTCAGTTTTTTCGTATTCACGACATCCAGTTATGTCTCTGACATTACTCACCCGCCTTTTTTTTTTTAATTTTATGATAGGAATCCATAGGAGGAGATACACCAGGGGAAGCCGACATCGCTCCCGGGACGTCCTGAAACGTAGTTGGTTTTGAAGAAACCTTTGGATACCGGCACTGAGAGTTTTACTCCAATAACAGGTAAGTGTTTGAACAGAATCTAATAGATTATTTGATTTTCAGGAGCAACCGGACATGGAGGAAAATAATGGTCACGAGAAATTCAGTGCTACAGTGACCCAACGATTATTAGACCGTCCCTATGTAAATAGTGTTGGATTTAAACACTATAGATCAGGGTAAATATTAAGTAATTTAGTATTTAGGCAGACTAAACTACAAAAAATAAATAAATAAATAAATATCTATACTGAATAAGTTCTATGCAGAACAATATATATGCACACAAAACATGTGTAAAGAGAATGAGAAAAAAATATCACAGAAAAAAAAATCACGAGCATGCAAAAGGAAAAAAAATATCTACATGCTGAAAAAATAGAATATAAAAAATAAAAATATGCAATATAATGAAAAAAAAAAATTAGCATAAAAAAAATAAATATGCAATATGAAAAAAAAAATCTGAATCAGCATGCAAAAAAAAAAATCATGCGTATCCCATTATAAATAATTGTGCAAAAAAAATGTGTTTATAAATAATATCAAAATAAATAAATAAATAATATAAATATCTAGTTCAAAGTAGCAGACTATATCTAATAAATTACAGAGCTAGGTACTAACTTAGAATTAAGACTCGATGTAGTGTAAAAACACTAACATTATTTATACCGAAAGGAAAAATATTTACAATTTTCGGGGTGATTGTGAATAGCACAACACCTCTTCTATCTCGGTCTCGGAAAAGAATACCGAACTAATCCCGACAGGCAGTCCCACCTGTCCTCAGACTTTCCAGCGGATTTCTTTCGGAATACGAAAGCTTTCCTTATCATTAGTTGTCACTGCCAGCTCGATTGACTTGTGTTTGCTCGTCATCGACCTTGTGAAGGTCATCCGAGTCTTATACGGTCATCATTCAAGCATCCCCGATCTTGAACTCTCGCTAAGCTTCTCATTGCTGGTACTCCTCTTCAACGCCTCATTGGCTCGGAGTTTCTGGTATTGATAGCTCATCGTTCCGACTAACGCCAGGAACTCGCTCTGATTTCTGGTCGAGGGGATAGGCTATACGCGCAGTAGTAACTAACAATAAGGTAGATTTCTCATTCCAGAATTCCAATTGAACGGAACCAACCACACGTCCCCAGTAAATGAATGTTGTTGTGGGGTGCACGTCGCATGGTTGGACGTATGTTAGGCAACCAGAGCTTGCGCATCGTGGTGCATTTGTCTCTACTCACTAAGTGAGAGATACATAGCTCGAAAAAACATGAATTTTCTTTAATTATTTTCGTACATCCTTAGATGTATCGTTGCCTCACTAGAGGGTACATAGCTATAAAAACCAAAATCCAAAAAATATATACATTAAGGAGAAGAGACTGGGTAAACTGGGTATTCTCAAGTGGAAACAAAAATACCCAAGGACTTTCCTCTAATATTTAGCGTGATCTGCAAACTGCATAAATACATCAGAAGATCTCTCTCAGTGAGTGTCGGGGACGACAACATTCCCGTCCATCCGAAACAAAGGCTCTTTCCCTATACTTGGAAATAAGTTTTACGAAAATAAAATAATATATCTTTATGATATTACAGACCGTTTTAATTAGCATCGATGTTACCAGATTTAATTCAGCAACTTTAGAGATCAATCCCCTTTGAGAGTCAAGACGCTCCCGACTTTTGTTCCTCATCTCTAAGGCTTCAGGTACTGTTTGAGACCGATTTGGAAAAGAGCTTCCATCTTTAGGGTGAACTATTGCATTCCCAAAACTCTCATCCCCAACCTCGACTAATTCAGAATGTTTGTTGGAATTTGTAAGCAACTGATAATCGTCAGACTCGGGATTGCCCTTTTCATCGAAATCTAACCCAGATTCATTTTCACAGTAACTGGTGTCAACCAGGGAGCACGAATAACATGCATCTGTTACACACTCTTCATCTGAGTTACTGGAAATTTCTTCCTTCCTTATTCCTGCAATCCCTTGATTGGTTAGTTGGACCACCGCGATGTTCATTTCTATCTCGGCTATAGGGTTTACCAATTGCTGTCTAACTCGTGAACCATCATCGAACACCAAATATCCTTTGGATTGATCAAGCACTAGCATACGTTCTTCATGCACATGAACATCATCTGTATGAAGTAAAGAACGCTCGCTTGTTTCCTGATTTAGCACGTGACTCTCAAGGTATCTGGAAACACGTTTGCCTCGAGATTTTTCTAGGATGAGCTCAATAAAATCAACGAGTTCATTCCGCATCCATACTGATTTTTGATCGGAGGTTTGACATCTCTCGACCCGAAGTAAGTAATGTTGGAGTCGAGAAACAATGGTTTTATCTACCCGTCGGTCTAATTTCTTTTTAAAACACCTCACCCGCTCTAGGATATCGGGATATTCCTGATAGATACTCAAACTAATGGAATAATCCCGACGAACCAGTGTATCCTTCAGGAACAACTTCTGTAAAAACCATTGTTTGGTCTCTAAATCCCATCTTGTCTCGTCATATTTTCCTCGAATTTTCAGCTCATAATTCACCTCCTCATCTACCAGATGACAAGCATTGGGAAATTCGTAAGCCATTACCGCCAATAAAATTTTAAATATGCCTACACTATACACCTACAACTACACACAACATCCACGATTACACTTTAGCTACCGTACAACAAATATTTCCTCGCAGCAATTACCACTCTAGAAAATACAACATTGAATCTAACAGAACGATTATGCGTCTAATCGATATATCCGAAGTATAAACATAATTCCAAGCTTGAAAACCAAACTAATCTCATTGATTTCCAGATAACGTGGCCCCACGTTGGGCGCCAAAATGTAGCGTGCACGACGATGCTACCAATATCAGTCTGTTTAATCGCTCCACCTATCCGAACAAATGGTTTAAGCGCCACCTCTTTCGAGGACCACTTGTCGTGCCTAGGGTTGCCCGACCAGAAACCCAGCCTCAGGGCGGGTCGTTATTAAAGAGTTTAGGGGAACGATCTGGCAAACACAACCGATCCGAAAGGTACTCAGTTCAACAATCAACTATACCGCAACAAAACCCAAGAAATTCGTTTCTCTATCCAGATAACCTAAGAACACCAACTCGCGCGTATCATCACTGGAGGAAATCGTCCACCCAGAACCCTAAACCGTATCCGAAACGCGAGTGGTGGGACTAAGATTCCCAAGTAGTCCAACTCGGAGTAAACCACAAAACTACACAATTACTACGACGCGAAACATGAGATACTTCCTCAAACCAGTAACATCTGTTTAACTATAGCAACTATCTTCCTGAATAATATACACATCATTTATCGAAAGAACAGAAACATATTTATATTTATCAAAATAACTTTAGCAATTCGTAATCCTAACCTAGGTTTCCATCTCGGGGTTGCCTATACTAATTGGTACCTAACTGTGTGCGGGTGGATATCTAGCTTGCTTCGTTAAGGTGCCATAATACTAGATTTAAAGCTCACTTTTAGGTGGGTGTCTAGGCTACCCCCTTTCAACCATGCGCATGGATTTAATTTATAGCGTACTTACAGCTTTCTTCACTGCTACCTGCTTGTATTGCGACGCTCCGCCGAATGATGACGATCCTGGCGTCGATACGGATGATTCTGCGCTGACGGCGTTTCAGTATGCCGACGCCGGAGCGGGTTTACGGTTGGACGTCCTTCGTGGGTAACTGTTGACAGTGTCGGTACGCCGGACTGCTGTCAGCAACAAAAAACGTGCACACCGGTTGGTTGTGACGTGTGGCTCTGATGGGCGGAAAATGACGAACTTCGCCCTTCTGGCGAATTTTACGGAGATTTCCAGAATTTCCAAGCCAGAGCGTGGGGTCTAGAGCGCGTCGCTGGATGAAGAACGGTGCGGCGAGCCGAAGAGCGTCTAAAATAGGGAATAAAAAGCCGTCGCACGGCTACACGACGCCGTGAGCTTATTGTATCGTGATTGAATAGCACCATTGTAAATTGCCTTTTTTATAATTTCCTTCCAACGCACACGATCTTTTCCCGCACTTTCTACTGCTAATATTAACGCAACACCTAAGAACAGAACTATTACCAATTTTTAAAGACATCTCATGTTTGAATTTAATATCTTCTAACACGCACCGCGGAACAAAAGTAAAACACGCACTCTAGCCTCTTCCACGGTCTAGATGGAAATGGATTAGACCTTTTCCCTAAAACCCTCAGAATGCCGAATTTCAGTCTTAGCTAACCGGAAGTACGTAATTTTACCGAAGTAAGATTCGTATTTTCGAAAACCGAACTTCTTGGACAATAGTTTTAAGATTCGTTAGCTCATTCCCTCTCGAATCTTATGCATCCAACAATCTCGCGCCAATACCCTTTTTGCGTTCAAATCGTTATCTGGCGAACATTGATAAGACTACGCGAAAGAGGACTCTTCGGAGGCTGAAACCTAACAATTCGTATTGGTTTTGCAATATAGTGAGACCGATCGGTTATATAAAGAAGAGAAAAAGTTTGTATGCGCAAAGAAATGTAGATTAGCCGCCGGTGTTCATTCTTCATCTGATTAGAGATGCCTTACTTTTTACACGGAAGGGAATTATTTCAAGCGGCGACTGACTTATTTGAATCATGACAAACGTGACTGCTACAAAGTAGACAGAGCAATAAATATGTTCTTCTCCCAATATTGAGACTTTGGCCCATACATGCTCAAATTCTTTATATTTAGGAGTAATAATTTCTTCAGAAGTAAAGCAAGAGTTTATGGCTATGAGGACTCCACCTCCAGATTTTTTCTGACAGAGAGATAAATTTCGGTCGTGCCGGAATACGTTAAAATTATTTCCAAATACTTCTTCGCTTCTAACACTTTCATCCCAGCTGCTTTCAGTTCCAAGGATTACGTCGAAAGAGGAGGTTATTAAATTTTGATGAATTTCTTTCATTTTGGCCGGGCTTTTCATGCGGTTGAAATTTTGGCAATAGACCAAAATTTCAGTCACATTTTGTCTATGAAGCGAAGAAGTTTTTGAAATACCTACATAACTAATTCCTGTTTCTATTCCTTCGTCAGAGGGCGTCGTTATTTCCGAAAATTCGGCCTTGTAAAATTGTGTTCGGCATCCCGGATTAGTTGGAGTCGGCGGATGTGTTCACTTGTCAAAAATTTCCCATAAAAGTCCAGGTCGGCCTGCGCTTCCTTAGGTTTCATTCCATATTCCTGACGCACTTCGATGAAGATTCGTAGAAGGTGGTCAGGTGTTGTTGGAAGGCCTTCTGATGCTAATAGCATTTTTATACTAGTTGGTGTCATACCCTCGATGCATACTGTAGATTGTTGATTTTTCATGTAGGACAAATACAGACGGACGACGTGCATTATTTTCGGGTCACGAAGTCTTGCTTTCAAGAAGCGTTCGTCGCCATCTGCAGATTGTGAAGTAAGACGTACAATTGGAGGACGCATTGGATCAATTTCGAATTGGCTGTCTGTACTCATGTCATGTGATACTGTAGATGTATTTACGTTCTGTGATATTGAAGATGTGTTCACATAGTTAGTGGATGGTGCAGCTTCGATCTCATTACTTCCTAAGACCGGAGTAGTGTTGTTTTGAATACTTCTTGTTCCTTTGTAAGGGTTGATGGTTTCACCTTTTTGAAAATTTATGAATTTTGAGGCAATATCTGCACCTGGATTCCCGGAGAATTGAACCCGTGCAGCTGCTAGTAGGTCTTTGTCCAAGGGTAAGGTATATTGTAATGACATATTATTGTTATTGTTGTGGCAGGTATTGTTACTATTAGTGTTCAAGTTGCTGTTGTAGTGCACATTATTGTCGTTGTTGTTGTTGTTGTTGCTGCTGCTGTTGTTGTTGCTGTTGTTGTTGTTGTTGTTGTTGTCGTGTTTGCTGTTGTTGGTGTAGTTGTTGTTTTTACTGCGTATACTGTAATTTGTATTATTTTGTTGTTTCCGCTTCCGATGTTTTCGTCTGAGAATTGCTTTTTCAGCTTGTTTTTCTTGCAGCCGTCGAGTGCGCTGTTTCTTGTCATACTCACTCCAGTCTCGTTTCCAGATTTTTTTACTTCCAATGAAGCGCCAGCCACTGTCGCATGTTTGAATTTCCTTCTCTTTGAGTTCTTCAGCTAGAGACTTAGGTTTGGTATTTTGGTCTTTGGTTCCGATACTGGAGATTGAAGTCGATATTGCTTTGACTTCATCTCTCAATTCTTCCAGAATAGTGTTAGGTATTATTGCAGGGACTTCAGATTTGGTAGGTAGTAAGAATTTTTCTTCGAGGCGAAGAAGCCGTTCGCTCATTTCCTTGATGTGCTGGTCATTGACTTTACTAAAATCGCTAACGTTTTTTATGGCACTGTGTAACGAGGCCTCGAATGACTGCATGCGCTGACCTACTTTACCGCAAATGTTGTGGTCGTTTCTGCTGATACTGGACAATGACTGCTTCACGTCGATGAGCAAGCGCTCGACACTGTCGAATATTTCCAGGTAATGGGTTTTCATGTCTGCAGTGGTCCGGTGATACGTTTCCGTTTGATTTTTTGTGTGCTTTAGAAGTTGCTCCTGTAGATGAAGTAGTTTTAGAGTTTCAGCTCCTGTCCTTATTAAATGTTAACAGTCGGCACACACTGGTACCATAAATGCCAGAATAAAATTTTCTTGATGCCGCTGCACACTGCCGCTGCTATACAGTGATTGTATAGCCTTATTTGTCCGAAAGGCTATGAAAAAAGCCCGCGCGCGACGTAGCCCAAGTAGCAATCCGCAACTAGTTCTGATACGACAAAGTCCAAACTATGTTGCAACAAGAGCACGAATATGTTTTTTATGTTATACTGGTTAAAACATGGTGACAGCAATGTTTCATCATAACATAACTAGTTACGAAATAGTTATTTAGGTTTCCAATAATAACATCTTTGTGTCATATTGAATTAAATATAATTTACAAGCTATCGTTACTTAATCCAAACATATCTTTAATCACAACAATGCTTCTAGCTACTAGTTGAAAATAAGTTTATTTGACTTCAATAGTAGCAACCCGTAACTAGTTTTGATACCACTTAACCCAACTGTGTTGCAACAAGAGCACGAACATGTTTTTTATGTTATACTGGTTAAAACAAGGTGACAGCAGTGTTTCTTTATAACGTAAACATTGAACTAACTATCATTTGTAAGTTATCGTTACTTGATTCTAACATATCTTTAATCACAGCTATGCTTTTAGCTACTAGTTGAAAAAAGGTTCATTTTCCGTTGCGAAATCATTATAAATACGTAAGCGTATATGTAAATCGTTACTGTGAATTGATGTAGTAATAACTTAGATATTATAAGATTATAACATATAATTTCTTCATTGATTCAGATAGTTATCGGTAGGTTTTCCCAACGTTATGATAACGAAAATGCAAACAAAACAACTTTTGTTGGCTCGAATATGGCGAACACAATATGGAGTCTCAAGAAGTGTATGAAACATAAATAAAACCAGGATAATACTTGTTTCAAAACTACTTTTTGCCGAAAATAGTGAAAGGCAGAATAGTCATTTTTGTTCTATGCACTGTCATAAACACGAAAAAATAATATAGGGATTGAACATCGATTGTGATAATATTATAATTCTTATGATATATGATTTAAAAATGATGAGAAATCACTCTACTTGGAATAATTTTGAGCATTCTGAACATAGTGTTATTTTCCTGTTTTTTTGTTATATCTTTATAAACAGATTGATTGAAGGCGCATAAAAAACAGTTAAGTAAAATTTAATTCCGCTCGACAGTTTGAAAATCGTTGTGAAATTTGTACCTTGTATCAAGTTTGTGATTTAAAGTACTCTTCTGTTTTTTTATTGATGATAGAAAAGTGTTCTGTATTCATTCAATGTTTATAATGTCGATGGTGACTAAGTTTCAACTAGTTTAATTGAAAACAAGTTATTTTCAAGTTATGAAAAAATAAGTTCTTTCAGTATGACATTACAACGTAACGACAACTTATTTTTAGCCGACCTAACAACTAGTAGAAACTGCGCTTTTTGAGTCATGCAAGTGGTTAGATATTAGTAACAATCACTCAAATATCTGGTTGCAAACTAGTCACAAACAAGCTAGCGTAACAAAAATTGTTACTTGGGAGGCGTCAAAAAATAAATAAATATAAATTACTTGCGGAGCGCTCGAATGACTGTTCGAGGCGAAAAAAAAATTAGTTCACCCATCTCTGAGAAAAGTGACATTATTTTAAAAAATTTTGTGCACATTACCGGAACTGGAAGTTAGATTCAAATGGTACTCAGGAACTATGTATAGGATCATAAGACCTTTCATTTGAATCTAACTTTGTGATAATCTGTTCAGTCATCTTCAAGAAAAGCGAGTGACATTATTTTCACAGTTTTGGTACGTATTACCCTGTAATTCCGAAACCGGAAGTCGGATCCAAATGGAATTTAGGAACTTTGTATAAGATCTTTCATTTGAATCTAAGTTTGTAAAAATCGATTCAGCCATCTTCGAGAAAAGTAAGTGTTGGTCACACACACACACACACACACTTCGGGGCAGCAGGGACTAGTCCAAGGGCTTAACGACCCCTCCCCATGGCCACTGCGAGTTAGGGGGCCTGCCTAGGATGTGGTGGGGTTCGGCAGTGGGCTCTGTTCAACTTCTATAAAAAGCTGCATGTGTCCGCAAGTAGGCCCTAGCAAAGCGACTGTGTACCGCTCAAAGCACACAAGCCCAGCAGGAGTGCCAACCGGCACATCAGGTTCGATACCAGTAAGACCCTGATTATTATATACTGGCCACGGCGAACAACAACGGACATGATGCGGATAACGGATCGGATGACGATGATGGGCTGACATTCGTGCTGTTCTGTTCCCTGAGTAAGGAAGGGTGATACCGACTTGAAACGGCGAGCGGGCCAACAGTACGTCTGCCTCCGTCCCGTTAAAACCTTGGCAGGCCTCCGGGTACGTTCAATACTCGCACCAATTAAGGTGGGTAGTAGGCCCAGTTGAGAGCACTCCTGGCTTACGCTGATCCGGCTCTGGACACGAACCCTATGAAGGTACGTGTTCAACCCTCGCTAGGCCTCCCTGCTCGCAAAGATAACCTAGGGATCATAAGCGACTACTACAACGAGTGGAGATAGCGGCCCGGAGTGGGGACCCTAAAGAATGGAAGTAATCGAAATCGAAGTTGAGAAAGAAGTGACAAATCCGTTTGTCAAGAGTGGCTTGGTGAGGACACCGCCGCCGCAAACCCAGCAGGTGCAAAAGCAGCACACGAACGAGCAGCAGGGTCAGCAGCAGTATAGCGCGTGGACGAAACCACCACAACCACCGAGGGTAGAGGCAGCGAAAAAGTTGGTGGACGATCTGCACGAGTATGTGGATAAGAGAAGTAACGTGCACAAAGACATCAAGGCGTTGGTGATTAAGCTCCAAGGCGCTCTTGGTTCTGCTGTAAAGGAGTGGAAAAACGTAGTGCAGAGAGCAGAAGCTGGGGAGAAGGAGTTGTTAGCGGCGAAAACTGCTTTAGAGGCTCGTCGCGCAGCGCAAATGCCAAGGGCAGAAGCCGACACAGTTACGAGGGAGGTCAACACGGCGAGTAGTGTTCCCCCTGGGGTGCAGTCCACGCCCTTCTTCACACCAAAGAGGCCAAGGGCATCGCCTGGAGATGTTAGACCAGGTGGTCCCAAGAGACACAAGGATGCCCGTGTCACTGGAGCTAAACTACCACCAGAAGCAACCGACGCGGTAAACCGCCGCACTGAATGGCAGGTCGTCGGCAAAAAAAAGGAGAAAGCGAGCAAAAAAAACCCGCCCAAAAAACGTAAGGTCGTCAGGACGAGGAATAAGAGCGAGGTTCTCATCGTCAAAGCGAGCGACGACTCGTACGCCGAAGTCCTACGCGCTATGCGGATGAACCCGGATCTTAAGGAGCTAGAGGAAGACGTGCAAAAGGTCAGGCGCACTCGTAATGGTGAGATGCTTCTCGAGCTGAAAAGAAACCCCAAAGCAGGCAGCATCTCGTACAAGGAGCTTACCGAGAAAGCCCTCGGAAACAAGGTGAAAGTAAGAGCCTTGTGCCCGGAAGCGACTCTCCGGTGTAAAGATCTGGACGAGATTACTACGGAGGAGGAGGTAAAATTAGCCCTGAAGGAGCAATGCGAGCTAGGAGAGGTCCAGATGACCATCCGTATCAGGAATGGACCTGACGGCACCAAGGTAGCCTTAATTAAGCTGCCAGTAGATGCAGCTAATAAAGCGTTGAAAGTGGAGAAAATATGTGTGGGTTGGTCTGTGTGTCCACTGAGCGTTTCCCAGCTACCGGACGTGTGCTTCAAGTGTCTGGGTTTTGGTCACTTCGCACGGAACTGTCAAGGGCCGGATAGGAGCAAACTATGCAGAAGGTGTGGCGAGGAAGGTCACAAGGCAAAGGATTGCACGAAGCCTCCGAAATGCCTAATTTGCGCTGCCACGGGGGATAACAAACATCCTACAGGCGGTAGCAGATGCCCGGCCTTCAATCGAGCGAGTGCAACGAAGTCCCAGTGGAGGTAGTGCAAATTAACCTCAACCACTGTGATACGGTACAACATCTTCTGCGGCAATCTGTTGCGGAACATAGATGCGATGTTGCGATAATTTCGGAGCCATACCAAATTCCACCCGGAGATGGAAACTGGACATCAGACGGAGCCAAAACAGCAGCGATATGGGCAGTGGGAAAATACCCCATTCAAGAAGTGGTGCACTGCGCAGATGAAGGGTTTGTTATAGCCAAAATCAACGGAGTCTTCATATGTAGTTGTTATGCACCTCCACGATGGACGATCGAACAGTTCCACCGGATGTTGGACAAACTAACGGAAGAGCTAACCGACCGAAGACCAGTAGTAGTAGCTGGTGACTTCAATGCCTGGGCGGTCGAATGGGGCAGCCGCCTCACGAACTCAAGGGGAAGCAGTCTTCTGGAGGCCCTAGCTAAGCTGAACGTAGATCTTGCCAACGACGGTACCACTACCACCTACCGTAAGGATGGTAGAGAGTCCATCATAGATGTCACTTTCTGCAGCCCGGGAATGATAAGGAGCATGGACTGGAGAGTGTGCGAAGAATACACCCACAGCGATCACCAAGCGATCCGGTATTGTGTTGGACGCGACTCGCAGGTGGAATCAAGCAGAACGCAGTTTGGTGAGCGAAAGTGGAAAACAGCGAACTTTAACAAGGACGTATTTGTGGAAGCACTGAGGCTCGAGCGCAACACAATAAACCTCAGCGCGGAAGAGCTGACTGCAACACTATCAAAAAGAAAGAGCTGACTGCAACACTGCGCTCGAATGACTGTTCGAGGCGAAAAAAAAATTAGTTCACCCATCTCTGAGAAAAGTGACATTATTTTAAAAAATTTTGTGCACATTACCGGAACTGGAAGTTGGATTCAAATGGTACTCAGGAACTATGTATAGGATCATAAGACCTTTCATTTGAATCTAACTTTGTGATAATCTGTTCAGTCATCTTCAAGAAAAGCGAGTGACATTATTTTCACAGTTTTGGTACGTATTACCCTGTAATTCCGAAACCGGAAGTCGGATCCAAATGGAATTTAGGAACTTTGTATAAGATCTTTCATTTGAATCTAAGTTTGTAAAAATCGATTCAGCCATCTTCGAGAAAAGTAAGTGTTGGTCACACACACACACACACACACTTCGGGGCAGCAGGGACTAGTCCAAGGGCTTAACGACCCCTCCCCATGGCCACTGCGAGTTAGGGGGCCTGCCTAGGATGTGGTGGGGTTCGGCAGTGGGCTCTGTTCAACTTCTATAAAAAGCTGCATGTGTCCGCAAGTAGGCCCTAGCAAAGCGACTGTGTACCGCTCAAAGCACACAAGCCCAGCAGGAGTGCCAACCGGCACATCAGGTTCGATACCAGTAAGACCCTGATTATTATATACTGGCCACGGCGAACAACAACGGACATGATGCGGATAACGGATCGGATGACGATGATGGGCTGACATTCGTGCTGTTCTGTTCCCTGAGTAAGGAAGGGTGATACCGACTTGAAACGGCGAGCGGGCCAACAGTACGTCTGCCTCCGTCCCGTTAAAACCTTGGCAGGCCTCCGGGTACGTTCAATACTCGCACCAATTAAGGTGGGTAGTAGGCCCAGTTGAGAGCACTCCTGGCTTACGCTGATCCGGCTCTGGACACGAACCCTATGAAGGTACGTGTTCAACCCTCGCTAGGCCTCCCTGCTCGCAAAGATAACCTAGGGATCATAAGCGACTACTACAACGAGTGGAGATAGCGGCCCGGAGTGGGGACCCTAAAGAATGGAAGTAATCGAAATCGAAGTTGAGAAAGAAGTGACAAATCCGTTTGTCAAGAATGGCTTGGTGAGGACACCGCCGCCGCAAACCCAGCAGGTGCAAAAGCAGCACACGAACGAGCAGCAGGCTCAGCAGCAGGGTCAGCAGAAGTATAGCGCGTGGACGAAACCACCACAACCACCGAGGGTAGAGGCAGCGAAAAAGTTGGTGGACGAGCTGCACGAGTATGTGGATAAGAGAAGTAACGTGCACAAAGACATCAAGGCGTTGGTGATTAAGCTCCAAGGCGCTCTTGGTTCTGCTGTGAAGGAGTGGAAAAACGTAGTGCAGAGAGCAGAAGCTGGGGAGAAGGAGTTGTTAGCGGCGAAAACTGCTTTAGAGGCTCGTCGCGCAGCGCAAATGCCAAGGGCAGAAGCCGACACAGTTACGAGGGAGGTCAACACGGCGAGTAGTGTTCCCCCTGGGGTGCAGTCCACGCCCTTCTTCACACCAAAGAGGCCAAGGGCATCGCCTGGAGATGTTAGACCAGGTGGTCCCAAGAGACACAAGGATGCCCGTGTCACTGGAGCTAAACTACCACCAGAAGCAACCGACGCGGTAAACCGCCGCACTGAATGGCAGGTCGTCGGCAAAAAAAAGGAGAAAGCGAGCAAAAAAAACCCGCCCAAAAAACGTAAGGTCGTCAGGACGAGGAATGAGAGCGAGGCTCTCATCGTCAAAGCGAGCGACGACTCGTACGCCGAAGTCCTACGCGCTATGCGGATGTACCCGGATCTTAAGGAGCTAGGGGAAGACGTGCAAAAGGTCAGGCGCACTCGTAATGGTGAGATGCTTCTCGAGCTGAAAAGAAACCCCAAAGCAGGCAGCATCTCGTACAAGGAGCTTACCGAGAAAGCCCTCGGAAACAAGGTGGAAGTAAGAGCCTTGTGCCCGGAAGCGACTCTCCGGTGTAAAGATCTGGACGAGATTACTACGGAGGAGGAGGTAAAATTAGCCCTGAAGGAGCAATGCGAGCTAGGAGAGGTCCAGATGACCATCCGTATCAGGAATGGACCTGACGGCACCAAGGTAGCCTTAATTAAGCTGCCAGTAGATGCAGCTAATAAAGCGTTGAAAGTGGAGAAAATATGTGTGGGTTGGTCTGTGTGTCCACTGAGCGTTTCCCAGCTACCGGACGTGTGCTTCAAGTGTCTGGGTTTTGGTCACTTCGCACGGAACTGTCAAGGGCCGGATAGGAGCAAACTATGCAGAAGGTGTGGCGAGGAAGGTCACAAGGCAAAGGATTGCACGAAGCCTCCGAAATGCCTAATTTGCGCTGCCACGGGGGATAACAAACATCCTACAGGCGGTAGCAGATGCCCAGCCTTCAAACGAGCGAGTGCAACGTAGTCCCAGTGGAGGTAGTGCAAATTAACCTCAACCACTGTGATACGGCACAACATCTTCTGCGGCAATCTGTTGCGGAACATAGATGCGATGTTGCGATAATTTCGGAGCCATACCAAATTCCACCCGGAGATGGAAACTGGACATCAGACGGAGCCAAAACAGCAGCGATATGGGCAGTGGGAAAATACCCCATTCAAGAAGTGGTGCACTGCGCAGATGAAGGGTTTGTTATAGCCAAAATCAACGGAGTCTTCATATGTAGTTGTTATGCACCTCCACGATGGACGATCGAACAGTTCAACCGGATGTTGGACAAACTAACGGAAGAGCTAACCGACCGAAGACCAGTAGTAGTAGCTGGTGACTTCAATGCCTGGGCGGTCGAATGGGACAGCCGCCTCACGAACTCAAGGGGAAGCAGTCTTCTGGAGGCCCTAGCTAAGCTGAACGTAGATCTTGCCAACGACGGTACCACTACCACCTACCGTAAGGATGGTAGAGAGTCCATCATAGATGTCACTTTCTGCAGCCCGGGAATGATAAGGAGCATGGACTGGAGAGTGTGCGAAGAATACACCCACAGCGATCACCAAGCGATCCGGTATTGTGTTGGACGCGACTCGCAGGTGGAATCAAGCATAACGCAGTTTGGTGAGCGAAAGTGGAAAACAGCGAACTTTAACAAGGACGTATTTGTGGAAGCACTGAGGCTCGAGCGCAACACAATAAACCTCAGCGCGGAAGAGCTGACTGCAACACTATCACGTGCGTGTGATGCAACCATGCCTAGAATGGGAAAACCCAGAAATGGGCGACGTCCGGCGTACTGGTGGAATTCGACGATCGCTGACCTGCGGGCACGTTGTCTACATGCCAGGAGAAGGATGCATAGAGCCAGAAACAGCGGCGAAAGGGAGGAAAGAAGGTTGCCCTATAGAATAGCAAGAGCCGCACTCAACAAGGCAATCAGGCTCAGCAAGAAAGAGTGTTTAGAAGAGCTGAACAACAACGCCAACGAGAATCCGTGGGGTAATGCCTATAAGATGGCCATGGCAAAGATGAAAGGTCCAGCAGTTCCACCGGATAGGTGCCCGGAAAGGATGAAAACTATAATCGAGACCCTGTTCCCGAAGCATGAGCCTACGATATGGCCGCCAGTACTGTACGACGTACAGGATGTCCGCGGCGTCGAAATCCGAGTATCAAACGAGGAGCTGCTTGCTGTAGCGAAAGCCTTACCGGTGAAGAAGGCTCCAGGCCCGGACGGGGTTCCAAATGTGGCCCTTAAAGCTGCGATTCTGGAGAATCCAGACATGTTCAGGACTACATTCCAAAAATGCATGGAGGATGGTAGTTTCCCTGACATCTGGAAGCGGCAGAAGCTGGTGCTGCTACCAAAGCCAGGCAAACCACCCGGCGATCCGTCAGCATATAGGCCTATATGCTTGTTGGACACAGTCGGAAAACTGCTGGAGAGAGTGATCCTTAACAGGCTCACAAAGTACACTGAGAGCGAGAACGGTCTGTCGAACATGCAGTTCGGATTCCGGAAAGGCAGGTCCACTGTAGAAGCCATACGAGTGGTCATGGAAACCATGGAAAAGGCCCAGAAGCAGCAGAAAAGGGGAAACCGCTACTGTGCGGTGGTCACATTGGACGTGAAAAACGCTTTCAACAGTGCCAGCTGGGTAGAAATAGCCGACTCTCTGCACAGGTTGAGGATACCAGAGTACCTATGTCAGATTCTGAAAAGTTATTTTCAGAACCGGACGCTGATATACGAGACAGACGCCGGATACGTAAATATGTCTGTCACGGCTGGCGTTCCACAGGGATCCATCCTGGGTCCCACGTTGTGGAACATTATGTACGACGAAGTGCTGAAGCTAAATCTGCCCAGGGGAGTTAGGATTGTCGGCTTTGCAGATGATGTGGCGCTCCTAGTAATCGGCGAGTCTCGAGAAGAGGTGGAGGTTCTCGCCATGGAGGCAGTAGACGTCGTTGAGAATTGGATGCGGGAAAAGAAGCTTGTGCTGGCACATGAAAAGACTAAAATGGTCATCATCAGCAACCGCAAGGCGGTGCAACATGCGAGCATCTCGGTCGGTGAGTGCATCATCAATTCGAAGCGTGAGGTCAAGCATCTGGGCGCTATACTGGACGATCGACTGAACTTTAATAGTCACGTTAACTACATATGCAAGAAGGCAATGAAGGTGATATTGGCGTTATCTCGGATTATGCCCAATAATTCCGCGATTGTCAGTAGCAAGAGGAGGTTACTGGCGAGCGTGTCATCATCGATCGTACGATACGCAGCTCCAGCGTGGTCGATGGCATTGACAACAGCAAGGAACCGAGCCCAGTTGAACCGCACTTTCAGACTGATGGCAATGCGCGTGACAAGTTCGTACCGAACAATATCGTCAGACGCTGTGCACGTGATAGCCGGAATGATCCCCATCTGTCTGCTACTGGAAGAGGATAGCCTATGCTACAGGGATCAAGGCACAGGAAGAGCCCGGAGCAGAGAGAGAGCCAATACGCTCACTAAAAGGCAACAGCAGTGGGACAACGCGGAGAAGGAAAGGTGGACGCATCGATTAATTCCTAACCTGTCGGTTTGGACAACTCGAGTGCACGGCGAGGTAAACTTTCAACTGACGCAATTCCTGTCTGGACATGGCTGTTTTAAGCAATATTTGCACAGATTTGGCCACGCAAGGTCGCCGTTGTGTGTTGAGTGCCAGGAAGCAGAAGAAACGCCGGAGCACGTAATATTCAGCTGCCCACGGTTTATCCAACCGCGTAGCGAAATGACTGCCATCGTTGGCGCCGATGTCAGTGTGGAGAACATCGTTCAAAGGATGTGCAGTGACGAAGGAAAATGGAACGCGGTGAACCGGACAGTTGTTCAGATTATGTCCACACTGCAGAGGAGTTGGCGAGAAGAGCAGCGTCAAATGACCTAGGTCCAAAGACGAAAAATGCCGGACTGTTTTCGGCACCCTAAGAAGACGGACGAAGCGTGTGGAATGTGGCTCGGTTTTCTGGACAGGTTTCTTCGCCGGGAAACTCTCCGTCGGGTAGGCTAGACCTACCACCGTGGGCTAGTTGAGTAGGCTCGTCGTAAACCGGTTTCGGAACGTCGGTTCGAGAGAACTTCCAGCGTCGGGGAACTCTCTGTCGCGGTAGGCTAGATCCTTCGGCGGGGACTAGTCGAGTAGCCACCACAACACCGACTTGTGTCGTCGGGGCGCCAGCCAACCAGAAGCTATGCTCCAACTGGAATCGCTGGACCGACCTCGGCACTCTCTCGTGTGTCCCGAGTGGTGCAACAGGGTACTCGGTGTCGGGAAAGCCTCTTTCGCCGGGGAACTCTCCGTCGGTGTAGTCTAGATCTTTCATCGGGGATTAGACGAGTAGATCGTGGCGTAGCACCGTTAAGATAGTCGGGGCACCAGTGAACCGGAAGCCATCCTCCAACCGGCATCACTGGATCGACCCAGGCATCCTTACGGTCGGGCCGTAGACGGGTATCGAAAACGTCGGTTTCGGGTGAACTTCCATCGTCGGGGAACTCTCTGTCGGTGTAGGCTAGATCCATCACCGGGGACTAGTCGAGCAGACGCCACAACACCGATTCGAGTCGTCGGGGCATCAGCGAACCGGACGCCATGCTCCAACCGGAATCGCAGAGCAGACCTCGGCACTCCTTCGGGTGTCCCGCGTGGCGTAAAAGGGGAAACTCTCAGTCGGTGTAGGCTAGATCCATCGTCGGGGATCAGTTGAGTAGTGCGGCGCGACGTAGCGGCGTTGGGCTGTCGAGGCGCCAAAGGTGGATCGAGAGGGATAAAGATAGAAACTCAGGAGCTCATTTTCTCCCAAACGAAGAAGTGCATGAGCACAGCCGAGATGTATATAGAGAGCAGGAGCTAATTTTCTCCCAAACGAAGAAGTGCATGAGCACAGCCTCCCCCGAAGTATTGAGCTTAGCTTAGTTCCGGGGGGATCAAGGCAAGATGTTCAAGGTGTTTTAGTGGGTAAGGTTCAGCCAGTCCCACTCGCTGGTTCACAATAGCGGTAGCTTGACAACTACTGAGCGCGTGAACTGGGAAAGTACATAAGTAGGTATTTCACCTTGTTAAAAAAAAACACACACACACACACACACACACACACACACACACGCACACAGATATTTGCTCAATTCATCGAGCTGAGCTTGTTTTCACAGTGATTGTATAGCCTTTCTATATGAGTAAGGCAAAAAAACTCATGAAATTGAAAAATTTTCACTTATCGCGCTGTAACACCGGAACCGGAAGCCGGAACTGGATCAACTAGCAAACTAGTAAAACCCGAATATATTTTTCCGAGTTCTATCGAGACGCTTAGAACACCGTATTCTCTTTCTCAATTTGTGTACTAAACTGCTGGTAACAACCGCAAAGCAGTTTAGTCTGCTTTTTTTCAAAGTCAACGTTTTCAAAGTTACACTGAGAAAATATGAGATTTGAATTCATCATTCTTTGCTTAGTATGCACGATCTCCAATTAATCATACATTATTAGAACACGGTGTGAAGCTTATTAGGCATACGATTATACCTACTCGTTTGCTCAGTGAAGAAACTATGCAGACTCGAGAGAAAAGTATCTGAAACGTCATGATAGAAAAATTCAACGCGATTGAGAACATCAAAAATGTTTTTAATAGATTAGCTGATAACTTCATATTCGATTTTGACATTGTCAAACAATAAAAAAAACTACGTTCAGAACAGGCAAAATATTTAGTTTTTGATAATAATGCGAAATGATACGATGCGAAAATTTTAATGAGTTCAAAATAAAAAATCAGTCTCTTCGGTAATAAATACATTTAAATTGTGAGGCGAAAAATCTATTTTCGGCTGTAGTTTTCTTATTTTTTTATGTATGTATGAGGCACATATATGACTCGTTTGAAACCATCATTTTGCTGAAAGTGGTAAGTTGTTACCTTTTGGCGTTTATGAATTTTTGGACTTGTTTGATTTATTGCAATGGAATTCAAATACTAATTTAAAAGATTTGACAAATAAGACCACTTCTGTTTGTAAATAGAGATTTCTGTTCATGACAAGCGCAACCGGTGATTTATTTGCTATGTTTGATGTATGTTATCAGCTAACATTGAATAATGGCCGTACGTGAAGTCCACAACAAATGTGTTTTTCCGAAAAGCCTATTTGAAAATTTCCAACGTTGGTGCATACCTACGGATTTCTGCTTTCTCTACGGACCTACTTCATAGAACTTATGTATTTTGGTTTATTTCTTCAGAAAACTACATAACATTTAGAAATATTCAATTATAATCATATAATTTTTCAATACCAAATTAAAGAAATTTCTCCCCGGTTTTCTTGATCATAAATCTACAATCTAATTGACACCAATATCTACTTTTTGATAAACTGCATTTATCCCTTAGAACTTACCTTACCTTACCTAACAGCTACAGGCCTGGGGTGTCCTTTGCTGTATCAAGAATACGTCTCCACATAACTCGGTCCATGGCTGCTCGTCGCCAGCCACTCAATGCACGGATGCTTCTGAGATCACCCTCCACTTGATCGATCCACCTTGCACGCTGCGCTCCTCTTCTTCTTGTACCAGTCGGATTAGATTCAAGAACCATTTTCACTGGGCTGTCGTCCGACATCCTTATGACATGCCCAGCCCATCGTAGACGTCCGATTTTAGCTGTCCGTACGATGGGTGGTTCCCCTAGCAGCTGTTGCAGTTTGTTATTCATACGCTGTCTCCACGTTCAGTATTCCATCTGCACTCCGCCATAAATGGTTCTCAGCAACTTTCTTTCAAAAACACTGAGGGCGCGATGGTCCTCTGCCAACATAGTCCAGGTCTCGTGGTCACAGAGAACAATCGGTCTAATGAGCGTTTTGTAGATGGTCAATTTCATGCGGTGGCGTACTTTTCTCGATCGAAGGGTTTTTCTGAGTCCAAAGTACGCACGATTCCCTGCCAAAATACGTCTCTGTATTTCTCTTGCTGCTGTTATTGTCGGCGGTCACCAGTAAGCCCAAATACACAAACTCGTCAACTACCTTGATATTGTCACCGTCTATCAATATTCGTGGTGTGAGGCGTAGTGTTTCTTCTCTAGAGCCTCTTCCTCTCATGTATTTTGTTTTTGACGCATTTATGGCCAGTCCGATACGCCTAGCTTCAGCTTTCAGTCCGATGTAGATTTCCGTCATCTTCTCAAGGTTACGTGTCACAATATCAATATCGTCAGCGAAGCCAAAAAGTTGTACGGACTGTCGGAAGATCGTGCCACTCGTGTCGATCCTTCGAATCACACCTTCCAAGACAATATTGAACAAGATACAAGAGAGTCCATCACCTTGCCGTAGCCCTCTCCGAGATTCGAAGGGGAACTCGAGAGCGTCGCAGATACTCCGTAGCACATCACTATTCTCATTCTTTCCTTTATCCCTTAGAAATAAGTAATAAATGACGAACCACTTTCTTATACTGTATTTTTCGGGTATATTTCGATTCAATACTAATTGACGTCAGAAATAAACTGGAATCACTGATGCTGCACGATATTCGAAGTACAAAGGGATATTTAAATTTTTCTGATTGGTTTGATCGAACGATATAACGAGTCATTTTGTTCTAACCCTTAATAGTAAGATTAACGATGGGTAATTAAAAAAATAGTGCAAGGTTGATGCGGATACACAATGGCTTGCATATAGTATTACCTAACAGCACATGAAGATGCAGATTATTTTTGGGATTGTAGTTAAAAATAAAGGAAGGTATATAATACACTACCTATATTGATGTATAAAATAATTTAAAACATCACTACTCTTTACGTTCCGTCTTCGACTCAGAGATGCAGAGCAGTTCATATTGAACTGCTTAGTGCAAACTTAAACAGTTGAATTTGAACCGCTAAGCAGATGTACAGTTGACGCTATTAGCGAAACACTTATATTGCGCCGAAGCGCAATGTCAATGTATTTCTCGATAATTTCATTAGTGTTTATACAGCGTTGTCTGTAACTCCATCGTTCACCGGTGAACCAAAATTAATAGCGAATTGCAGTGCAGTTTATAACCACACAAACGAACATGGTATCCACTGTCGTAGTCTGCGACTATCCAGCGAGCGAATGGACGTAACTTTTAGTTTTGCCATCCACCGGTCTCTAGCGAAGCCAGAGGTTGGCTTAGGAAAAATGTGTTGGTGCCTATATTCTTATTCTTTCTTCTGGTTGGCGTCACCTCAATTGAGATGACGCCGATATGATCGCACAGCAACTTAGGCTATATTGCCAGTAAATTTTAGTGTATAGTCCAACGGACTTTCTTTTCACTGGACTACAAGCGTAAATCTCGATGTGTGGCTACGTCGAGTCGTCAAAGTATGCATAAAAATCCTTTCTTTCTTACGAAATAATCGAATTTTCTTCGGACCTACACGATACAAAGTGCTCACTCGTTGAGAGTTTCACCGGAAGTCCGTTCCACCATTGATATGCCATCACGACAAAAATCGCTTACCTTGTAATCCATTCAATTCCACAACATTACTTTTATTAAACAATTGCTTTCCGTCTGATTTGTATATTAAAATCTTTTTCCCATTCAATGTGAGTGTGTTTAGAACTTTCGATCGTGAAGCCGACTCGGCGTTATCGAATTTGGCTATATATATTTCAGTTGTTAATGATTTACACTCCACTCTTTCTAACTTCACTATGGTAGCAAATCCGTAGAAAAACTTATTCAAATCATCTTCATTTACATTTTGTGGACAATTGCCGATTAGTACTGGAATAAAAATAATTTATCAGAAACTATTACAAAGCAATTTTAAAAACAAAAAATTGTACCTGTATCGGGCCCAGAATATTTTTGTAATTGCAATTCTATTCCTTTCACTAGTTGATCGTATGGATCACTTTTTTCCACTGCTGAGGGAATGTCATTAGATGCAAATGAAGCACGATTTATTTCAAAATGCCAAATTTACCTGTTTCGTCTTCCTTTTGATTAATTATCAGATTAGTGTTGCTGATAGAACTAGACGCCGCTTGTTTATCCATTGTTGCTTGTTGCTATATATCATAATAAACTAAATTAATTTGCGTTGTAAAAGCAAAGAGCGTAAAAATTTTGAGAGGGAAAATATAATCAATGCAGTTCATACCAATTACCATAGGTACAACTTCAACTAAACAATTGGGATTACATGTCAAATAGTATTATACTTTAAAACTTATTATACTTAAACGCTTCTAATGGAAATATGAAGCAGTTTTGCAAATATAAAATAATTTTTCCATTTCCAGATGCAAATGTAAAAAAAAACAAACAATTTTAATGACACACCGTGACGTCAAATATATCGAAAAACCCCTACCAAAAAAAAGCACTGCCTTACTACAGTGAACGTAACCACATTCTCCCAGAAAATTCGAACATCGATTACGATTAGTAAACGAAGAAGCAGGGATGTCAGGTCATTTTTTTCAAAAATCTGTGATCAAACTAGAGATGGTCGGGTATCGGGTATTTTACCCGAAACCCGACCCGTACCCGTACCCGACGGGTTTTTGGTCGGGTACGGGTAAAAATTTTTATTTTCAATCGGGTACGGGTCGGGTACGGGTAAAAAATTTTACTGCTCACTCGGGTACGGGTCGGGTACGGGTAAAAAAATTTACTGCTCACTCGGGTACGGGTAAATTTTTTTTTCTGATCGATTACCCGACCATTTGTACTTCACATAAATATGTTTACACGTTGACGAGAATTTTTTATTGC
The DNA here is from genome assembly GCF_030247185.1 of Malaya genurostris. Classification (NCBI taxonomy): domain Eukaryota; kingdom Metazoa; phylum Arthropoda; class Insecta; order Diptera; family Culicidae; genus Malaya; species Malaya genurostris. The sequence continues at coordinate 78,696,045 of NC_080570.1, read as the reverse complement.
AAAACAGTTCTTCCGAAAAATAAACAATTTGATTCAAGGGGTTTTGACATTTCCAGAAAAAAAAACATTTGTTTTCTTCATTAAAAAAAGCGATCAATCATATACCGTTTTCGTTTATTGATCAGAGCAGCCCGAGAGCTGACCCAGAGTCGCCAAAACAACTTTTGATGAGTTTGTTTTAGCAACCTGGTGTCGCTCTAGATTGGACTCCAATCATGTAGTTTCGCTCTGAAAATTTTCTCGGGTCGCACCACGCATCCATGCAAGTTTGTTTATTTTTTTCTTTTTTATATGAGTTGTTGTCTAGGGCGCGTAACACGTGTTCGTTTTACTCGGATTCAGAGTTGCCCGCGTGTAGGTTGTAAAACGAAAACGGTAATAGTTACGTGAAAAGTTATGTGAATATTTCCCGCCCTACTTTGTTTATAACATATTTAATAAGCCACACCACAAACGAATTTCCAGACATGACAGTCACGATCTTTTTTTGGCGCACATCTACGGTCCTCCGTGAAACTGGCACCAATGGTGATAAATTGGTTGCACTGCTGAGTTCCCATCATCGCATTCATAATGCAAATGTCAAACCGTGAGAACCCTTTCGATACGTTAGCTCATTTGTATATATTGAGATTTCATGGCACACTTTGGTCGAAATGATAACAATGCAATTAATCTCGCGCTCCACCAAGCGGTGAGTGCGGTCATTTCAGAAGGTACCGGGAACGGACCAGATTTTTTTTAATATTTGTAAGCACATACATGTCTTTATTATTTGTCTTTGGTATAATATTCAATTAGACATTTGGAACAATTTTACGTGATTTTTCAAGTGATTTGAATGTGAATTTTTATTTGTGTGTCAAGATAATGCGCACGCTTACTTGTGGCTCTAAAGAATCGAATCAAAAGTCACACTGTTTCGTAAAAACCATACCTACCCATAATTGAATACAACGGGTATTACGACATATTGGGTAAATATGCTTCTCGAAAAATTTGAGTAGATATTACTCCCTTTTGTTGACATTTGTAAATGAGTATAAAGTACCAAAGACATTGGAAATCTACAGGGTCCGCCATCTAACATTTATTTTTGAACTAGCGGTTATTTCGACATTAGTAACCTCAATGTCACTTCTGATTTGACTGAAACTTAGTAGTATCCTTCCGCTGAACGAAAATGGTTGTGTATACGCTTGAGAAACGCGTGAAAATAGTGCAGTTTTACTTTGAAAATCATGGTAATGTTGCGGAATGTGTGCAAAAAAATCATCTTCTCGGATGAGGCGCATTTTCATCTCGGCGGGTCTGTTAATAAGCAAAATTGTCGCATCTGGGGGACGGAAAACCCGCACGTTATCGTGAAGAAGCCGATGCATCCTCAGAGAGTGACGGCCAGCCGAGGCAGACATTTGAATGAAATTATATTCCACAATTAACCGGAAGGATTGTACTTTAATATGAAAAAAATAAATTTTGAAATCGAATGAACCGTTTGTGTTTTATTGCATGTTTAAAAAAAAGTTACATGGCGGACCCTGTATTCATGCTTCACAGTGTATTTATATTTTTAAATGTAAACAAGCATTTTAATGTATTTTACTTTCCAACTAGAGCCTGATACGGCTCGATATCTAAAACACTTTAATTTTTCCATACTGAATTTTGGTAAAATTTTTACTACTCATTCGGGTCGGGTACGGGTACAGGTAATTTTTAATCGGGTACGGGTCGGGTACGGGTAAATTTTTTTGCTGTTCACTCGGGTACGGGTCGGGTTCGGGTATAAGAATTTCTATACCCGACCATCTCTAGATCAAACCCAAAACCCTGTCTGTGAAAATCTGTGACCGTTTTCCGTACCCCAATAGCAGTTCACAATCAATTTGGCAAGCAAAAAAAAAGGTCTCACTACCCATTTTCCGTACCATTATAGCAGATCGAATTCATTTTAGAGAGCAAAACAAAAAAAAAAAAAGGTCTCACTACCAACACGCTCTGGTTTCGATTTCCAAAATCTGTGAAAATCTGTGATTTATTCAACAATCTGTGAAAATCTGTGATCATTTTCAAAAATCTGTGAAAATCTGTGTCATTTTTAGAATCTGTGCAGAAAATTCAAAAGCTGTGAAACACAGATTAATCTGTGAACATGACATCACTGCGAAGAAGAGCTGCATCGATCCGATCCAACGTTGCCAGGTATACCGATATTTCGGTATTTGTACAGATTTTTGACTTCTATACCGCAATACCGATGTGTACTCCTAAAATACCGATAATTCACGGATCATTTATTTATTTTCATTTATTTTATTTATTTTCAATTAACAGACACAATTTGGTCCTAATGATAATTCCTAATAATATTCAGAAAATTTGTACGTATTCTGCTTCGTGACACATTAAAATCATACCCAGATGTAACACGGTTGAACGATCCCTGTAAACCAATAATAGAACCGTTTGCGCCATAGTTGGTACGTCGTATAGGAAGTCGAAGAAAAGCACTGTTGCGGAGAACTATGTGGCGCACATTAATATTAACTTCGTTAAGAAAAACGGGACAGTCGATCCTACCGTTGAATATATCTGCTATTATCAAAGCGCGTGATAGTTCTCGTCGCACTTGTGATGTGTCGAGACCGATTAATAACCCGCGACTTTAATAACTAGGTAGTTGATGAGGATCGGTCCACGGCAATCGGCGAAGAGCTGTATTCCTTCAATTCTATGTGCGCCGTTCAGGTAGCATGGGTTCCAAACTGCCGAGCTATATTCGAGAGTTGAACGAACAAGCGAGCAGTAAAGCGATTTTAGACAGTGTATGTCTGTAAAGTGCTTAGTCATTCTCATTAGGAATCCTAAGCTACGGGAAGCTTTAGCTACAATGTAACTGATGTGATGCTTGAATGTAAGTTGTTCATCGAGATGGACGCCAAGATCCTTAAATTGGGGAAAACTTCTGTAACGAGAGACATTCGAAATAATTTGCAGAGGGGAGCGATTACTCCACGCAAGCACTTTTTAAGAAGAACTGCCGGTATTCCGTCAGGGCCTGGAGAATTTGAGGCTTTCATTTCTACAATTGCCGTCCGTATTGAGTCTTCGTCAATATTGATGCAGTTCAATGAGTTATTGGACAGGGGAACATTAAGTGCTGCGGTAGCAATTTGCTGCTGAGTAAAGATTTCATTTGAAAAAACCCAAGAAAACTTTTCCGCAAACATCTGGCAGATTTCCTGTGTGCACGAACCAGTACGATCTCCAAAGTTCATTGACGAGGGTAACCCGAATTATTTCCTCTGTTCATTCACATGTTTCCAGAAATACCTTGGATTTGATTTCAGTTTTCGTTGTACAGACAAATACCGATTTTGGTTTTAAGCTTGAATAGACATGAGAAAAGGTTGTCGTGGGAACTTTTTTTTTTGCTCACCGAAATGAGTCTGGTGACATTATCCGGGTACTTATGTAGAAAAGATTGTGATACCGATATGGTACAGATAGATTTTTGCGTCGAATACAGATTTTTAGAAAAATGACCTGGCAACACTGGTCCGATCATCGGACCGATTGTGCACAAACCCGCTTAGAAATTTTGGCAGTCGGCATAAGCCTGGCAAGATTCCGACTGGTGTCAAAATTTTGCAGGTAGAATTGCATCATTCTCTCGCCGAACGTGTATTCAACGATTTGTTCCTAGTCTTTGTTAAGACGTTGTTATGATCAGTATCTAACGGGGAAAACAGACTGGAAGGCGTGTCTTGCAAATTCGTTCTACCTTCTTTTTTTTCTGTTCGACTTCATTTTATATTCGTCTTCCGCATGTTCATATAAAAATAAAAACTATCCATAAGTCCTGATACACTTTGATAAATTTTATTTCATTCGTAAAACAATCAAAAATGTACGATTATGATAAACAAAAGCGTTAGTTAAAATAGCTAAATTTAATTTCATTTATTCCAACCAACAAGTTCTTAAATTTAAAGCACTACAGTTATAACTTAGAACTAGTGTTCGTTAATTCAAAAATAATATTTCAAATTGAATTCACTGTAAAATTATTTGTCAAGAAATTAACAGGAACGCACAAGTAAAATATTTATCAAAATATTGATTTATTTTAATTAATTCTAATCCACTGAGAAAAATTATCATGTTTAATAGTTTCATTCATTTGCTATATTAAACTAGTTTTTCTTTTGTCACTATTTAAAACAATCACTCTGTGAAACTGTGACCTGTTATTCTTTGGTCACAATTTTATTATTGTTACTGAGTCCAGCTTGTATATATTTTTTGAATATTGTATATTTTCGTTTCTTTCCATTGTCCGTAAATGTTAGAGTAGTAATTAAACGTCAATCGTGTTCCTGCTCCGTATTTACACGTTACACGTATTAGAGGTTTATTTGAAAAAAAAAATATGTCATCGCATTATTTTTCCAGATAATTGTGAAAGATCACAAAAACACTCATTTTTCAGAGCTATTTTTGATAAGACTCGGAAAATCCTCCGAATTTTCCAGCCGTTTTCACCCTGTAGATAGATAAAAGTATTCCAAAGGTCTGTATGTTTTTGGTTTTCTCAAATTTTTCAAAATTTCCATCGAAAATTTCCTAAAACCACCCGCGCGCATGGTACTTGGACGATGGCCTTAAGTTCTGCTCAATAGCAAAGGTTGGTGTCAAAAGAACGGTTTTGTATAATTATTTGTTCTAGTTATTTATTTATCTATTTATTTATTTTTCGACCGTACTGATCATCATTCCCATAAATACGTTTATTTATTTATTGGTCATTTTCTATGAATACGTTCATTTTATAGGCAATATACATAAGTTTTTCTTCGCCGTGGCATTCACAATACATATTATATCATATTAGTTTGTTGGTATTCATTAGTTAATCTAAACACTGTTTTTATCAAGCGATTTGCTATTATAAATTACATTAAATAAAATATATTTATTGTACACATGATCTTATAACTATTTCAGGTTTGTTTGTATCAATTCATCACTTTTAATCAATATAAGACAGCTGGCTATTGGTTGAACTCATGGAAGAGAAAGGAGTCTAACATAAAATAAAATTTTAGATTGGAACTAAAATGGACTTAATGAAATGATAAAGAAGTTCCATGTAAGGAAGGTCACGATAAGCAAGAATGTCGCGAACTGGGACATTGGATAGTCTACCTATCAATTGTATTGTATTTATCAATTGAGATCTGACATCACGATACTCCACGGATGTTCAAACAACATGATCAATATGATAACCTTCGCCACAAGCACAATGATTAGTCTCGGAAAGTCCAATTCGAAGGAGATGTGCATCTAACGTGTAGTGATTGGACATGAGTCTGGACATCACACGAATGAAGTCCCTACTCACATCCAGTCCCCTGAACCCTGCCTTTGTCGATATTTTAGGAATAATTGAGTGCATCCACCGACCCAGTTCATCTCTATCCCAAGAAGCTTGCCAGCTGTCAAGTGTTCTTTGACGAGACGCGCTATAGAATTCATTGAAAGCAATCGGTTTCTCATAAATTTCACCCTCAATAGTACCACGTTTGGCTAAAATATAGGCTCTTTCATTGTCTGCAATGGAGCAATGAGCCGGGACCCAGACTATAGTGATTTGATCATTATTATTCAATATGTCGTTCAGTTACTGTCTCATTTTGTTCAAGAAAACGGTTGATTCTTGCCAGCAATGTTTGATCGCATGGCTTCAATTGCGCTCAGACTAATGGTAATAATGGAAATAATGGTTTGGAGATCATGTGGCGATTACACTCAAACTACAATGAACTGATTCTAACTCTGCTATATAAACAGATGCAGGTTCTTGAAGCCTAAATGAATCCGAAACATTATTGGTGAATATAACAAACTCAGTAGCCTCTTCAATCTGGATCCGTCCGTGTAAAATATTTTCTCAGAGTCAATATGCCTGAACTTACTTGTAAATATTTTTGGGATTTTTATAGAGCGTAGGTGTTCCGAGATTCCACGCACTTCGCGCTACATGGATGTATCGAAAAATAAAGTTGAGTCAGGGACATTTAGGAGGCTGACACGGATAGGAATATATCTTGGAAGGTCGATTTCCTGTGACATATGATTAAAATATACCGTCATGAATCTTGTTTGAGATTGAAGCTCAACTAACATTTCGAAATTATTAATAACCAGGGGATTCAGTACCTCACATCTTATTAGCAGTCGCGATGAAATCTCCCAAAAACAATCCTTAAATGGAAGAACTCCCGCCAGAACTTCAAGACTCATTGTAAGTGTCGAATGCATCCAGCCTAAAGCAATTCGCAAACAACGATACTGAATTCGCTCAAGTTTGATAAGTTGAGTTTGCAGCGGAACGAAAGCAAACGCATCCATTTTCCATCACTAAAAGTATCGTTGTCTGATACAATTTTATTAAAGACTGTCTCAGAAAGTATGGCCGCAACCAAAAACCGCTGCCATTTCGCAATGGTTCAGAATCGGTCAATTTTCATGACTGCGTCCTGTTGTTTACACTCTTCTCTAACCACTTGTGCAGTTGTTTATTCGTTTTCATTAGTTTGTTTCGAAATGCGTGGACTTTCAGCAGAACAACTTCGAAAAATTGTGTACAAATGGTGCACAGAACGCGGACTGTCACTGAGAAAGATAGCGAAAATGGAAGGAGTAAGTGAAAAAGCCGTGCGAAATGAAATCAGGAAGTTAGGTGAGGATAACACCTTTGAGGATAAACCGAAAACGGTTCGAAAAAAAGGTCCTGCTAACCCTCAGTTGGATAAACGTATACTGAAGGCGTTCGAGCAAAAGAAGGAGGTTTCAGTTCGGGATTTGGCCAAAAAAGTGGGCCCTTCGAAGTCAAATGTTCTTCGTGCTAAAGAACGTTTGAATCTTCGAACCTATAAGAAGCAGAAACAACCAAAACGTAGTCCAAAACAAAAATCATTGATCAGGCCGAAGAGTCGAAAGCTGAACAATACGATTCTTGCTGGAAATTTGAACTGCATAATCATGGACGACGAAACCTACGTGAAACTCGATTGCAAATCCTTGCCGGGACCACAATATTATACGGTGCGAGAAGGGCAAGTGTTAAACCCGTCCGAGACATCGATTGAAGTCGAAAAATTTGGTAAGAAAGCTATGATCTGGCAAGCAATTTGTAGCTGCGGTAAGATTTCGAAACCCTTCATCACCACTGCTTCAATGAACAGCGAAATATACATCAAGGAATGTTTACAAAGCCTTTTGTCTTCTGGCCAGATCTTGCTTCTTGCCACTACTCGAAATCGACGGTAGAATGGTATACGACGGTAGAATGGTATCTAACACTTGTGAATTATTTACAGCGAAATCAAAGAGAGTCCATACTTTCTGGGACAGTCTTTAGATCTTCCGATACCTAATGTGTCTTCCCCACGTGCATCTGGAATCAAAAAACTCCCCGAGGTCTGATAACAAAATGCCAACAAAGAGTAAATTTTCTTCGAACAATAACAGGATCTTGGTGCGTTGCTCATCCGGAAGATCTAAAGTCAAAACCTGTTGGATCACTCTTTCCATCATATGAAGCTGAATCTGCGCGGGATCATGCTTTCTTGAAAAGGCGATCAGCTCTGTTTTCTCCACAGATACCCAGATGAACAGCCCAAACGGACAAACTATCTAAGGTATCTTGCAATGGTTTTTGCAAATCAACAGCTTTTATTCGTTTTCCTTATAATTCGCATTCTTGGGTTGGTTGTTAGTTGCTGTAGACGCGCCTTGTTGTGCATTAATTGCAGCTGGTTGGTTTGATGGTATAACAGGAGTACTGCGCTCACTAGTTTCCGTTGTTGGGCGGTTGTCTTTGTTTTTGTTTGAAGATGTCCTTTTCGCAGTTTCAGTGCAAGGTTTGCCGTAGTGTACAGGTTGTTCACAAAACTGACATGTAACCAGTTGATTTTCATACGTAATCGGCGTTTTACACGGATGTATCCCGTCTTGATCACAACTGATGTAAGATGGAATTGCTTTACGTAGTTGCATACGTACCACTCGCACGCCATTCCGGATACCCGGGAAAAATTCCGCCATACTTCCCTTTCGATGGAAAGAATTTCACCGTACTGCTATTATTATATGCTATATTATATGGAAAGAATTTCACCGTACATACTATCCCGAACATACCCATCGCTGGTCTGCGGGGGAAGGTCATGCACGCGTACTTCTATGGCATTGTCCACCATGTACACAGGGATTTTATATTTAACATTGTCATGATCAACACTGTGCACTCCGTTATTAACTGAAGCAAATACAATTGCATCTCTTTCACGTTTGAACATGATGTACACACAGTTAGACGCCTTGTTGAATTGAATCTCACTTACATCATTAACGTTTAGATGCATTCGTTCCTTAAGAAAAATTTCAATTTCGGTTGCTGGTGGTCTAATTTTGCAGCGCTTGAAATCAATACAAATTGAATTTGACCTTGTAGGCTAAGTTTCAGGCTTTGTTAAATCGTGTTTGCCCATTTCGTACATTCTATTGTTCACTACACTGTATTGTCTTTGTTTCTATCGTCTCGACCGTAAGCAATTGTCCGCTGTGTCGGATGAGATGCGAGCACGAACTGATCATCTACCAATTGTCTTAGTGTACATGGGGATACTAGACAGCTGTCAATGTCATTCACGTAAAAATTATAGAGGAGCGGACTGAGGCACGACTCAAGTGTCGAGACGTCGAAGAATAATTTTTTCGAACAATTTTCTTATGCAGAACAATATCGCGATGAGTCTATATGAGTTGTGATTGGAAGTTGGTTTCCCCGGCTTTTGAATGGCGATAATTTTCACTTGCCTACAGTCAGGTGGAACAATATTTTGCTCAAGAAACTTGTTGAACAATGCCAACAAACGTCTTTTTGCCAGGTCGGGCAGATTCTTTGCCAAGTTGAATTTTATTCTGTCCAACCCAAGAGCGTTATTGTTACAAGACATGAGTGCTATGGACAATTCCATCATTATTCGAAGAAGACTCCCTAATAATGTTATGCGTAGGAACAGAATTTGGGCAAACCTTCCTCGCAAAATCAAATATTCATCGGTTCGAATATTCCTCACTCTCATTTCCTACGTTACGATTCCTCATTCATCTGGCCGTATCCCAAAGAGTGCTAAATGAGGTTTCTCTTGACAAACCTTCGACAAAATGTCTCCAATAGCTATATTTCTTGGCCCGAAGTATACTCTTGTACTTGGTTTCTAAAATCAAGAATTTTTCAACATTCTGAGGAGTTTATCTTCCTCGTTTCAAAAACGTCTTGAAAGCATTTTGTTTTGCGTGTTTAGCATCAGAGCACTCTTTGTGCCATCAAAGGTTTGGAGGGTTTCTGTTAGACGATGGACCAAGAAATCGTTTGATTTGAGCTTGTTCTGCGGCCTCCAGAATCGAACAAACGAGGAAGTCATATTCTTCAAGTTAGGGGAAGCTCTTCCAATGAGTTCAAAGTACGTGAGATACTACTTTGGTATTTAATCCAGTTAACATTTTTTGTCAAATCATATGGAATATTAACTGAATTAGCAATGCCTTTGTTACTGCTAATTGAGATGATGATTGGTAAATGATCGCTACCGTGTAAATCAGGAAATACTTTCCAGGTGCAATATAGTCGAATTGAAGTCGAGCAGAGATAAATCTAATGCACTTGGACGTGCAGGAAGTCTTGGGATCCGTGTCATGCTACCCATATTTAAAACCGTCATGCTAAAATTATCGCAAATATTATATATTGAAGATGATCTGCTATCATTGTAAACGGAACCCCACATCATTCCGTACGAATTGAAATCTCCTAAAATAGAACGTGGAGCAGGAAGGGCTTCGGCAATTTCATTAAGCTTTCGCTGTCCAACTTGAGCTTTTGGAGGAATATATACCGAGGTAATGCAAATGTCCTTTCCTTTAATGTTTATTTGACAAGCAACAACTTCTATACTAGATGTCAAAGGAATGTTTATTCTATAAAAGGAATAACATTTCTTAATTTCTAAAAGCACTCCGCCATACGGAGAGTCTTTATCGAGACGTATAATGTTAAAGTCATTAAAATTTAAGGCTATGTTTGATGTAAGCCATGTTTCGCACAAAGAAAATACATCACATTTTTGACTATGCAACCAAACTTTAAATGAATCAAGTTTTGGCATGATGCTTCGACAATTCCACTGCAGGACAGTGATTGAATCATTTGCGGTGGATGATAAATTATCCATCAAATTATACAAAACCTGAGATAACTGGCCATTGAACTGATAACTGTTTCAAAAAAGTTCTAGCAATTGGAAGTAAAGCCCATGATGATGGTCTTTAAAGGTTCAGAAATATTTAATGCTGCGAAAATCCATTCTACAATTTACGAAAACTTTAACTAACATATCTGTTGATTTAACTAACATATCTGTTGATTTTGACATAACCATTCAGGTAACCGAAATTGTTGTATTCAAATGCTGTCACTTGGCGGAGAACGAAGACAGCAAACCATTTTTCTGGTGAATTCCCTTTTGAGAATTGTAATCTTTTGGTACATTTCTATATCCTTTGTGAGTTTAGTGATAAAGATACAAGCAGTTAATTAGGTAAAATTTCGTTGTTCAAGCAGTGAACGATTAGCTGCCTCCAGAAGAGGCTAACTGTAAAAAATATTTATTGCAATTGGCGTGTTAAAGTTCAAATAACTGAATAATTGGTTGAAACAACTGAGACATTTTGTTGCTTTCATGCATACAAGTAACTTTGCTGGGATTGTGTCTTTGCTCAATTGCACGAGTGACACCTCATTGAAACGTTTCATTGTTCGCTCAGGGTGTTTGGCATTGCTCAATTGAAACGTTTCATTACTTGTTTGTGGTGCGATTCTTTGTTGGGTGTCATTGCTAAGCTGCCAGCATGATAAATCAAAAATGACAGATTAAAACAATAGTCGTAGTTGTACCAAATTTTAACCAATCAAAATCAAGGCTTTTCCGTGTGATGGAGGCTGTGAAACGGAGTCCACTGCATTATTGTCTTTTCTCGTGCTAGTTCCTGGATTGGTTTGTGAATTTGGAAAACCAGGAAGCACAGTTTTTTGTTTTAAATTTAGCTTTTTAGATTTTACACGGGGATCTTGTTTTGAAGGTGTAATTTTAGGTGTCTTTTTTGGTATTTTGTGGTTTAGTAATCTCCTCTTAACAGACCCTTGAGGAGTGACAAACGAGGTATCTGCACTATTTCCGTCCGAGTCAGATTCCTCTGACTCCGCAATATTTGAAAACCCGTTTTCGGTTTCCAAAGGGGGGACATCAATGATCGTTTTAAGCATTTCTGCATATGTGCGCTGTGCTTTTAAAGAAAGCTTCATTTTGTCTTTACGCAACTTAAATGCAGCGCATACTGAAAGATCATGAGGACTCTCCCCACAATAAACACATTTTTCAATATCTTTATCGCAAAGATTATCCTAATGAGGCCCTTGACATTTTATACATTTAGATTTATTACTACAATAAGTAGCTGTATGTCCGATTTTTTTTTACAGTTCGTGCAATTCATAACATGCTGTACGAAAAGCCGAACAGGAAGACGAATTTTATCGATATATACATGGCTAGCAACGCAGATCCGAAAATGTTACTCGAAACGAATCTGAGGGACGATAATACTCAATTTCATCGACAATAGATGCTGAGTACAATTACTTGCACTCGAGTATCTTAACTCCCTCAAGCATAGAGTTTTTAAACGAACAACTCCATTTTTAAGTAAATCATCGGTTGTCAGACTTGCTTCAGTCACAACACCGTCACTTTCCACCACCTTCGATGGAATGTAAACTTTATATTCAACAGCAAATAATTTACAGGTTTGGCTGTTTCAAGTCGTTAACAACAACTCTAATTTTATCTCTATTAACTTTATAAAGGGTGATTTTTTAAGAGCTTGAGAACTTTTTTAAACAATAAAACGCATAAAATTTGCAAAATCTCATCGGTTCTTTATTTTAAACGTTAGATTGGTACATGACATTTACTTTTTGAAGATAATTTCATTTAAATGTTGACCGCGGCTGCGTCTTAGGTGGTCCATTCGGAAAGTCCAGTTTTGGGCAACTTTTTCGAGCATTTCGGCCGGAATAGCCCGAATTTCTTCGGAAATGTTGTCTTCCAAAGCTGGAATAGTTACTGGCTTATTTCTGTAGACTTTAGACTTGACGTAGCCCCACAAAAAATAGTCTAAAGGCGTCAAATCGCATGATCTTGGTGGCCAACTTACCGGTCCATTTCTTGAGATGAATTGTTCTCCGAAGTTTTCCCTCAAAATGGCCATAGAATCGCGAGCTGTGTGGCATGTAGCGCCATCTTGTTGAAACCACATGTCAACCAAGTTCAGTTCTTCCATTTTTGGCAACAAAAAGTTTGTTAGCATCGAACGATAGCGATCGCCATTCACTGTAACGTTGCGTCCAACAGCATCTTTGAAAAAATACGGTCCAATGATTCCACCAGCGTACAAACCACACCAAACAGTGCATTTTTCGGGATGCATGGGCAGTTCTTGAACGGCTTCTGGTTGCTCTTCACTCCAAATGCGGCAATTTTGCTTATTTACGTAGCCATTCAACCAGAAATGAGCCTCATCGCTGAACAAAATTTGTCGATAAAAAAGCGGATTTTCCGAATGGACCACCTAAGACGCAGCCGCGGTCAACATTTAAATGAAATTATCTTCAAAAAGTAAATGTCATGTACCAATCTAACGTTTAAAATAAAGAACCGATGAGATTTTGCAAATTTTATGCGTTTTATTGTTTAAAAAAGTTCTCAAGCTCTTAAAAAATCACCCTTTAGATTTCTTCAACTTTTGGAAATTGTGAAAATTCCTTTGTAATTTGCATCAAATTTAATACCTTTTCTTTTTTTCGAAAATAATCTTACTAGTATCTGGAATCGGATTCGGATGATCTTCCATGAGATTTTTTTTGTTAATTAATAATATCAAAATGAAAACTTATGTATAGTAAAAAAGGAGAAGGGTGAAGATTCGAGTCCTTCTTCTTGTCGATACTTTTGCGTAAAATTTTAATTTTTCGCTGTTTTGTGAATTTCCAACTTTTCCCTGTTTGTTGCTCCTTAGTAGCGATATGATACGAATAGTGAAAGCCATGATGGATAGAGTGATGTTTAACGTCTGAGTATTTGGTACGTGTTGAGTCCCTTCGTATCTCGGAGAGGACTACGGCAAAGTGATGGACTCTCTTATCTCATGTTTCATATTGTTTTGAAAGATGTGATTGGAAGATCGAGGATTGACAAGAGTGGTACGATCTTACGAAAGTACTTAAAGCTTTTCAGCTTCACTGACGACGTTATCATTGTCACACGTATACGAAAACATACATTGAACTGAAATCAGAAGCTCGGCGTATAGAGCTGGCTAGAAATTCGTCGAAAACAAAATACAACAGAAGAGATTTTAAAGCACCGGACAACCGTCATGCTGGTTGGTAAACGACTGGACAATGCGCAATTCTGGCACCAATGTGATTCTTAGCCTCTTGTCCGTGGTGCCGGCTGGGGTACGAGTAATTATAGGAAAGATCGGGTAACCAACCCCGGTGGGACCTTGGTCGTATGCTAACAGGGAAGGGGGGGCTTGTCTTCTTTTTACAGAGTGCAAGCCTACCCGAGCGTCTGTTCCCCATGTTGGGGCGGCTCGAAACAGCGTCTGTTCTCCATGTTAGGAGCGGCTGATTACCATCCTTGTGTCAGTGTGGGACTCTGAACAGTTCTGACACGATGTCCCTTCAGCGAGAAGGGGGTTGGTGCAGGCCTAACTAGCCACCCGGAAAAAGGAAGTTACGAATAATCAAGGAAGAAATACGATTCGGAATAATCGGCAAAGACCTACGCGACGAAGTAAGAACTACGATTGGAAGCTTGGTACATGGAACTGCAAATCGCTTGGCTTCACAGGATACGACCGAATGCTGCATGATGAGCTTCAAAGACGCGGCTTCGATGTCGTAGCACTGCAGGAACTTTGTTGGACGGGACAGAAGGTGTGAAAAAGTGGACATCGAGCGTACCTTGTGCTAGAGCTGTGGCAGAACCAGCGTTCTAGGAACGGGATTTGTAGTATTGGGCAAGATGCGCCAGCTAATCAGTGATAGGATGTGCGTATTGAAGATCATGGGCCGTTTATTCAATTACAGCATCACCAACGTACACTGCCCACATGAGACGAGACCCGATGACGAGAAGGGAGCATTTTACGCACCTTACCTTACCTTATTTACCTTACCTACGACAGCTGTCCACGGCGAGATGTAAAACTCGTCATTGACGACATGAATGCTCAGGTAGGCTGGGAGGCAATGTACAGGCCTGTGATCGAGCCGGAGAGTTTGCATGCGGTAACAAACGACAACGGTCAACGATGCGTAAACTTTGCAGCCTCCCGAGGATGGTAGTTCAAATCACCTTCTTCCCCCGCAAAGATCTCTTTTATTCTCATATATGAATGTGTGGTGTTCATCAAATAATTTTATTTGAAAAACAGAAATGTTTGTGCATAAACTAATATAACCTATAGAATGAAACAGTTCCCAGATCGGATGGGTCATCTCTGTGAACATTATTGCAGGTAAAATCGAAGTCGGTTCGACAAAAGTGAATAAGATCCATTTTTGAGAATATGACAACAATCCCCGGTTGTTTATCGAAAACCGTGGACCAGGAAAACTCAATTAGTTTTTTTGGCCGTCTACTGACAGCGACTACAATATTGACAACTACAGTACAAAATGGTTAACATACTTTACTCTATAATTCCGGAACCGGAAGTCGGATCCAAATGAAATTCAGGAACTTTGTATGGGGCAGTTTTACCTTTCATTTGATTCTAAGTTGGTGAGAATCGGTTCATTCGACTCTGAGAAAAATTAGTGCACATATTTTCATTTTTCATTTCACCTTGTAACTCCGAAACCGGAGGTCGGAATCAAATAAAATTCAGGAACTTTGTATGAGGTTAAAAGACCTTTCATTTGAATATAAGTGAAAATCGGTTCAGCCATCTCTAAGAAAAGTAAGTTCAAAAAAATGTTACATACATACATACACAAACATACAAACATACATACATTTTGCGTACTCGACGAACTGAATCGAATGGTATATTACACTCATCCTTCTGGACCTCGGTTCGAAAGTCGGTTTTACAATGATTGCATAACCTTCCAATATGAGAAAGACAAACCCCTTAGTTGAAGCTGTAATTGTGCTGGTTCTCAGTTTTTTTTTCAATACAACCAGCTCAGTTTATTCCGTGGAGAACTCAATACCCATTTGAAGAGCCCGTGTTGACAAGTTGTCGAGGGTATCTTGTAATGGTCCTTGAAGATCGGCAGCTTTGGGTTCTATAATAGACACAACACTGTCGTCGGAAAGTTGTCTTAGCATACTACGTGTGTTGACACATTCATCGATATCATTTACGTAGAAATTGCACCAAAGGAGACTTGAACATGAGCCCTGAGGAGGATCCATGTAACTGATTCGTATTGTCGACAAATCACCACACGCGAAATACATGTGTTCTCCAAACAATAGGTTATACAAAAAGTTATTTAAACTGGTGGAACCTGTTAATGCAACTTCTCACATAAGATATTTATAGAAACTGAGTCAAAAGCCCCCTTGATGTCTAGGAAAACTGATGCCTTTTGTTCTTTCCGAGCAAATGCAATTTGAATTTCTCTTAAGAGCAACGCAAGACAATCATTCGTTTCTTTACCCCTGCGGAAACCAAATCGCTACCGTGGGGATCGGGAATTAGCTTCCATATGCAATATAACCGTATCGAGGTCGAAAAAATCGATAAATCCACTTGATCTTGCTGGTGGTGCAGGAAGAAGAAGAAGAAGCCTTGGTATTACATTCCTGTAGTGGAATTTGACCTTCTGTTTCAACAGACTTCGCAGCCGATTCAGAGTGTACAGAACTAGTGCATGGCTGGTGCTACGATTCTACTGACACTACTAATCCTTCCAGGTCGGGGCTCGAACATACGACAACTGGTTTGTAAGACCAGCGCCCTATGCATTGAACCGTCAACCCGGGACATGGTGGTGCAGGAATCCATGTCATTTCTCTGAAGACAACCCCAGAACGTCCTTGCAAGTCAGACTGGGATCGGTGATCACGTCGTCTATCTTGACTTCACGAGCTGGGATGTACACATGATACGATAGCTTCCATTGAATGATCTCGAGCTGAAGCTTGTCTGGGCGCACTTTGTCCATATTCTGAATAGTAGTGTATCGCTTGGTCAGGTCTCTCGATAATTGGAAAATGTTTAATTTTTTTATTTGATTTGAGCCTAATAAAACCGTACCCGGTCGGGAGTGCAAGTCCTTCAGAGTAGTTTTTAACGCGAAGGGTTGACGCTATTAATGGTTATATCTATTTTGTTTTGTAATATTATTCCCTAACTGAAATTCAGAAATCCTAGATAGCTAAAACCGATTTGATGAGGATTTTTCAATTCATCAATGAATTTTAACATTGCATTTTGGATTTAATCGGTCTTGTTCCCTACACAACCCTGTAATTTTTTGCTTTCGTGTGTTCCGCCTTATAGTTGTACCGTTACATTTATGCAAGTAAAATATTGAATGTTTGTAAAACTCACACAATCAATCAACTAGTACGTGCGGTTGTCGATATTCGAATGTGTGGAAAAAGCAGTTTTATTCGTATTCACTTCATCCGGTTATGTTTTTGACATTACCTATTATTGCTGATACTTTTGGTTTCGGAAGTATTGAGAGATATGCGACGTAAGCGCTACAGCCCGTGAACTAATAGAATTATTCAGAATGATTTTTTTGTCAGAAATTTTCAGCCCTTCAAATTCGAGTTATAAATAAAAACAAGTTATAAATAAAAACACGGTGAGCGACACCTTATAGTTGTACCGTTACATTTATGCAAGTAAAATATTGAATGTTTGTAAAACTCACACAATCAATCAACTAGTACGTGCGGTTGTCTATATTCGAATGTGTGGAAAAAGCAGTTTTATTCGTATTCACTTCATCCGGTTATGTTTTTGACATTACCCTCCCGCTTTTTTTTATTCGCTCATTTTTTCAGAAAGTAACCAAAGATCGAGCTCAAATGTATTATTGCTGATACTTTTGGTTTCGGAAGTATTGAGAGATATGCGACGTAAGCGCTACAACTCGTGAACTAATAGAATTATTCAGAATGATTTTTTTGTCAGAAATTTTTAGCCCTTCAAATTCGAGTTATAAATAAAAACAAGTTATAAATAAAAACACGGTGAGCGACACTTCAGTGTTCCATGAAGGAAAACTACTGAACGAAAATAAACCTTCATTCTTCTACTTCACGATGCCGTGATCGGATTCTCCCTCACTTTTTTAGTTTAAGTGAGCAACCCTGTATTAGTTTATTTGATAAACTCGCAATACTAATGGCTGAGTTAGAATCTTATAAATGTTTTAGTGTCACGGCAGGAGAAAGGCATTATCACATCACTAAATTATACGTAAATGGAAACATTAATGACATGCGGAAGGGTCTGTGAAGATTAAATCACATAGACGCATACACGGATACAGAGAGGAAGACACATAGACATACTATAACATAAAATTAATTACCAATTTCTACCAAAACTCTAAGCGTATTTATCTATACCGGGAAACCGATAAAATGAATAAAGAAACTCGTCTGAACTGACGAACATTTTTGGATCTTATGAATACATAACAGTAATATTTGTTACACCACTCTAATCCGTTTACACCTAACATTAACAATAGATTTCGCCACCTCCAGGTAAATATTACACTTACAACATTTCTGAACAAAATTATATCAATGCATTAATCTACTACCCCGAGGCCACAGATTCAGACTAATATATAGCCTATTAAAAACATTATTCAATTAATAATAGTTTGTCAATATTGTTTTCAAAAAACTACATACATCCATAACAATTCAATGTAGGATATCATTGAAAATAATGTTAAAGATATCCAAACTTCAATTAAAATGTGTATATAAAATACATCGAATATATAAACCATGCAGACGAACGGAAGACAGTATACTATTATTGCTTAATGAATGTGCTAAGGCGTGTTGGAATAATAAAAGTTGGTTTATACTGTACACCGGTATATCGGAATAAGCTGACAGTGGGAGAGTTTACATTATTTGTGAGCGAGAGAGTGGTTACAAATAGAAGATGGTCGATGAGTCGTGAGTGTACTAACATCAGGGACTGGGTGTGTTGATTTCGCTCATTCCGTCATTGACTGTGCCGCCGCCGTCGTTGTCGTTTCGTTGAAGATTGGTGGTGAGATCATACCCTCTTTTTGTAGAAAATATGTGAACACATAGAGGAAACCAGACAGGGTCATAGACAGTGATTTAGAATATATTGAAGTGAAAATGCGTTTCAGAGGCAATTTTATTCTCAAACCCTGTAACTGACTGCAAATTTAGTCACTGGATTTCATAGCTTTTAGATACTGGAGTACTACCATTTAAGGAAGTACTTGATGTGCAGCCCGGTGACCTAGCTCGATGGCCTAAATATACAAGAGTGATCTTCAGTAGAAGTAGAAGGCGTTTCTGATGGTGATGAGATTTAATCTATGGAAAACCTTTTAAGAAGACATTTCAGTCTAATCAAAAATGAGTTTAAGTGATTCTTTACCAATCAAAACAATCATCTTTATATATATATATATATATATATATATATATATATATATATATATATATATATATATATATATATATATATATATATATATATATATATATATATATATATATATATATATATATATATATATATAATCAAAATCGAAAAGCAAATAAAAATAAAGAAAATCTATGTTTTAATTTCGCCTATGCTTGTACGTTGATATTTATCAGCAAATAAAACACATGAATGTCCAAACGATCGAATAAAATTGAAATATAAAAGTTGTTCAAAGAAAAAAAGAAGTTATATGTGAAAGGAAAAACGTAGAATTTTATTTTTGGAAGTCATTAGTGTATAGTGTGTGCTGTGTTTGTCACATATGTGTATCCAATTTTCGTTCGCGGTGGCGTGTATTAAAAATACCGCAGAGTTTAACAGTATGGTACGGCAAATGTCATACGACTGAAAGAGTGCACAGCGCGAGCAAATCTCGTTACACGTCTCGAAAACAGACGAATTATAGTTGCAGAGCTTTCGGAGGCGTGAAATAAGCAAGGCACCAGCATACGGATCAGTAAAGGAAATCTACAAAACCGACTGATATTCTGAAAGAAATAGCGTTGCAGTGTGCAGTAATAAATGTTAAGCAATAAATGCTGTTTGAGTCAAAATCAACTGCAAGTAGTGATTTATAAACATGCATTAACAAATCCAATCTTATTTGTACTGTTTCGGAACCTAAAAGATTTTTGGTAAGTAAACTGATTATATGATACTGTAAATACAAACTAATCCGGAGAAAGAATATTAAATACATGCATTTTTGGCCACTTTTCTGTTGACATCTACCTACTAAAATTATATGAAATGGTAGTTTTTTATGCAGTCCGTGTGCAAAAAAATAATTATCAACCATTTTAAACTGTTCTACATGAAACATATATATGAGCTGGAGTCTAATTTTATTCAGAGCTTTATTACAGGAACAATTTGTTAAGTTAATACCATTCATTCGAACGGCCTATCGAATATTTGGTAAACCATGTCACATGCAATAATAATTCATGCGTAGATAAAGAAAATACAACGGGTGTTTTTTTTTTTGGAGGCTTGTTTTTTTCAATATGGATAACTCTATTTTTTTTTTTTAACAATTTTTATTCAGGCCAATTTGCGTATAGCTTTACGTGGCCGATTTACCCATGTTTTTGTTACATAAAATTATTTTTTTATTGTTGGATCTCGTTGTCACCCTTCTTCTAGGGGGAGAGGAGCTTCCATTTCCTTCTAGCGAAGATTGGAGGTCGTTTTGTCCGTTACTCGTATCATCCATTGCTATATCGTTGGAGTTGTGAGCGGTTTCCGTTTCCTTGTTTTCGTTGTTGATCGCCGTCTTGGGTTCATTTGCAGTTGCCGCAGATGCGCTTTGTACATTGATTGCAGTTGATAGTTGGTTAGATGGTGAAGGTGTTTTTGAAACAGGAGCACTGCATTCACTAGTTTCCGTTGTTGAGCGGTTGTCCTTGTTTTTGTTTGTTTTGTTTGTTTTCGCAGTTTCAGTGCAAGGTTTGCCGTAGTGTGCAGGTTGTTCACAAAACTGACATGTAACCAATTGATTTTCATACGTAATCAACGTTTTACACGGATGTATCCCGTCTTGACCACAAATGATGTAAGATGGAATTGCTTTACGTAGTTGCATACGTACCACTCGCACGCCATTCCGGATACCCGGGAAAAAATTCCGCCATACTTCCTTTTCGATGGAAAGAACTTCACCGTACTGCGACATACATTCCCGAACATACCCCTCGCTGGTCTGCGGGGGAAGGTCATGCACGCGTACTTCTATGGCATTGTCCACCATGTACACAGGGATTTTATATTTAACATTGTCATGATCAATACTGTGCACCCCGTTATTAACCGAAGCAAATGCAATTGCATCTTTTTCACGTTTAAACATAATGTACACACAGTTCGACGCCTTGTTGAATTGAATCTCACTTACATCATTAACGTTTAGATGCATTCGTTCCTTAAGCAAGATTTCAATTTCGGTTGCTGCAGGTCTAACTTTGCAGCGCTTGAAATCAATACAAATTGAATTTGGCCTTGTAGGCCAAGTTTCAGGCTTTGTTAAATCGTATTTGCCCATTTCGTACACTCTATTGTTCACTGCACTGTATTGTCTTCGTTTCTGTCGTCGCGACCGTAAGAAATTTTGGACTGCGTCCGATGCGATGCGAGCACGAACTGGATAACTCTATTGTCTGTTGTTGTTGTTTTGACAGTGTAAAGTGACATCTCTACTCAGTATTGCTTGGCAAATCATCATGAATAGATTAACTTCAGAACAACGCTCCCAAATCCTGGAAATTCATTTCCAAAATTAGTGACCAATTCAAATTATCTTCAGTGATGAGGCGCATTTTTGGTTGAATAACACATGGATCAATAAGTCCCGAGACTAACAATGGAAACAACATTTTTTTTGCAAAATTTTTTTTTATTCATCAACATAATCATCTTTTAGGGTGATACAATGGTTCCAACGTTTTTCCAATTTTTCAATACTATGTTTATAAAAAAATTTATCTTTCGCTTCAAAATAAGCTTCAGTTTCAGCGATGACCTCCTCATTTGAGCCAAATCTTTTTCCCTGTAGCATTTTTTAAGATCAGCAAAGACCCAGTAGTCACTGGGGGCTAAATCTGGCGAGTATGGGGGGTGGGGAAGCAGATCAAAGCCCAATTCGTTCAATTTCGCCATTGTTTTCATCGACTTGTGGCAGGGTGCATTGTCTTGATGAAAATGGATTTTTTTCTCTGCATGTGCGGTCGTTTTTTTGCGGTTTCCTCCTTCAAACGCACCAGTAAGTCAATATAATAATCACTGTTGATCGATTTACCTTTTTCGAGGTAGTCAATGGAAATCACGCCATGCGTATCCCAAAAAACTGACGCCATGACTTTGCCAGCTGACTGCTGCATTTTCGGACGCTTGAGGACGCTTGAGGCCTCAGATGACTGCCGCTTCGACTCTGGAGTGTAGTGATGTATCCATGTTTCGTCCATGATCACGTAACGACGCAAGAAATCTTTTTTGTTGCGAGTAAATAGCGATAAACTGCTTTCTGAATCATCGACTCGTTGCTGTTTTTGTTCCATCGAAAGCAATCGCGGCACCCACTTGAAAAAAACCGTTTTCATGCTCAATTTTTCATGAAGGATAGTAAATACACTTCCATATGAGATCTGTGTCATCTCAGCAATCTCACGAAGCTTCACTTTACGATCTTTCATTATAATATTTGTCACTTCACTCACAGGTCTACCCGAGCGTTCCGCGTCATTTGTGTCGGTACGACCACGTTTAAACTTGGCGAACCACCGACAAATCGTTGCTTTTGAAGGACAAGAGTCCGGATAACATTTTTCAATCTATTGTTTCGCTTGCACGGTGTTTTTACCCATTAAAAAACAATGTTTTATCAAAACACGAAGCTCTCTTTTTTCTATTTTTTAAACAAACTTCAAAACGACTTTACTCCAACTTCGATAACTCAGCTGTTTTTGGTCAGATCGACTTAAATTTTTGACCCGTTTCAAGCAAAGGTTAGTACTCTAGAAAGACGTAGTTACTGGTTTACTACGAGCGCCATCTCTGCTTTAGTCTCGGGACTTATTGATCCATGTGTTATTAAAATGTTAAATGTTAAAAATTTATCATTAAAAATATTTATGGCCATTTCATAATTTCAAACTTCTAAAAAACACCGTTTATAATACAAAACCGCATAATGTTGTTCAGTTTATCATATTCTGAATTGGAGATGCTCGGGTACAACACAGTTGACAACAAATATTGGAATGATCCGTATATATCTGTAATGATTCCCGATGATGTGATTTCAGACTTTAGTCTTCGAAAGTAATTTTGATGGCGAATAATACTTTGTTCGCTTTTTCCACGTTATTTTTTCTTTGTGTTTTATATTTTTTTCTCGAAATATCTTTCTTCTGAAAATCATTTGGGTTTTTGTTGGAACAGTATGCTTTCGAATGCTTGGCATTTCTCATATAAAAAGGCTATGCAATCTCTATCAAAACCGACTTTTGAACCAGAGCTCGTAAGCCCGAATGTCATATATCATTCGATTCAGTTCGATGTAAGTAAACGCGACTGTGCATGTGACGAAAATTGTATTCAGAAAGGGTTACTATTGTATTCATCGTATGCGAGAAAATATGATTGCGATTTTCAATGTTTTGGTACATAAAATGGATATAGCCAATAGATGGCTTTTGATCATGACGACAGTTTGATGGCAGAGATGTACCGGATGCTGTTAGTAGGAACGATGTGAAAACGAGCTTGATAGGTTGCTGGAATCTCAAAAGAGCTCTCTCTTGTATCTAGACCATGGAAGCGAAAGCATCGTTTGAATCATTAAGCAATTCTGTTCTTTAATGCTCGAAGTGCACGTTAGGGACGGCTAGACAGCCCCGATCACCGGACCATAACGGCCTTGGTTAAGCGTCAAAGATCGGTAAAAGAGACCCGTCGCTGTGATTATACCTTGGGTTGTCACAGCTAATTTGTTAAGAAGGACGTCGTCGCAGATCCCGATTAAGATTATTTCCGTCAATCCAATCTGCTGCGGGTTTGCGGACACCGTTTTCTATCGAGGAATCACGCTGTTGGAGTGCTCTCGACCCCGGACGAATCCATCGCTGTGAACGCCATCTATACGATCACCAGTTTAATTTCTTATCTTCCAAACCTTCAATCTTCTGAACCAACCAATTGTATTTCAGAAATAAAACGTCAATACGAAATACTTGACCTATTTGAAGAGTTTTCCATAATTTTTAAAAGACCCAACAATCCACAAGGATAGCAATAATGCGACGAACTGCAAACAGTACAGACGATTTCAATTCTTTGCACGAGTTGTTAACCAATAAAAATTCTAGGTAATGGTTCAAGAAACGAATACTGGGTAGTGGTTCAACATGGCTTCCTTGGTGAATACTTGATGTATTGTTAGATTTGACTCCATGACTTTTGTGTATTTTAGACTTAAATGATAAAGATTATAGTCCCATAAGTAACAGTTTAATTTCATCCGAATTTGATCCAAAGTTGATGAACAAAAGAATCGGCTTCGATGTAGAGGTCCTAGATTTACGGTCCCTCAAGTGCTGGAAATAGTCAACCTTCTTTAAATAGAACTCATTGCGGCTGAACCGAATTTCTCAAACTTAAATATAAATATAGTTCCATAGGTGACAGTTAAATTTTATTCGAATACGACTTTCAGCTCCGATATTATAATGATGAATGTATTCCAATGTAATTTCAAACCGCATTTAAAGTGATGAGGCAAACAACGGAAGAACTCTTGGAAACAGTATAAAAGCAGTTCCAATTCTTAGGTCTTGTTATTTGATGGTTGATCGAACCCACTATGACTATACTGGCCTACAAGACTTCTCAGAGATAATTTAACGTATTTTGAAAACTTAGATTCAATGGAAGGTCTTAGAGTTCCATGAGCAATTTCTAAATTTCGACCAGATCCGTCTTCCGGTATAAAAACTTTTTGAAACTTTGCTGTTCAAGTTTGTAGATTATGTAGGTTGATAAGCTATCAAATCGACTGCGGCCGTATTAGTCCCCAATTTCCTGCTCGGGAATTACCGGAAGTAGTGATAAAAAATTAGACGCAGAGAAATTAAGTTTGTAAAATTTATCAAATTTGACAAAATTAAATCTGTGTTGATATTGTACATATTGTTGATAGAAATTACCAAACAATATGATTTTTATTCTTATTAAGCTTGTTCGTTCCTGTAAATTTCTTGACTAAAAATTTCAAAATAAATTTATTTTGGAAAATCAGTTTGAAATGGAAAAACTTTAGAAAAAGTTAATATTCGTAGTGCTTTAAATTTACAAATTTTTTAGTTGTGATGAATGATAAGATACTAAATTAAAATTAGTTATTTGAAGTAATGCTTTCATTCATTTGAAGTAACGTTGTCATTCATTTTTGTTTGTTTTTAAGAAAGAAATTATTTTTCAAACTAATTTTCTATATCACCACTTTTATTTCGATATTCATTTTACAAGTCCCAAATGTCTTCAAACTACTTTTTAAGCTTGCTGGAATTCCCAATTCGATCGTCCCACGGCAAAGACGGTCATTTACTTTTTTTCACGAATTACCGGATGACTTGACTCTTCACAAAACTTTCAAGTCAAAACCACAATATTTTTATTTTATTAGAATCTATGAAAAAATTCGATCATTACAGTATCAAAAAGGAATAGAAATTTCGATTACAGTATCAAATTAGTTTTTTGCTCCCTCAGCTCGATCAAGTTACTTTTGATATCTTTTGCAAAGAAAACGTGTTATAGAACCCTACGCATACTTGCGCTTTAATTGTTGAAAGAACCCGAGAAAAATAAATCAGCAGATAAAATTTCACGTATGAAATGCGTTCAAACTTTTTTAGTTATCCGAGAGTGAAAGAAATCTTATGGTTTATAAGACACAAAAACAAAGGCACAAATCTCCAAATATCAAGGGGAACATGCCATTTGAGCCAATTTGTTCTGATTCCTGATTCCCGAATTTTGTGTGGATCTGATTTCTGGTCCCGGAGTTACGGGGTAAAATGTGCAAAAAAAAAATCTAAATTTGTGTACCAACTTTTCTCAAGCAAAACTTCTATGTTCATTCATCTGGAGCTGACTTCCGGTTTCAGAAATATAGGGTAAAGTGTGTTAAAAATTTTATACCATCATTCAGAGGGGCGAAACAAAATACGTAAACAAATTCTGAGCTGACCTCAAAACTAATTCATTCCATAGTCTTTGTCAGTACACGGCAAAACAATTTGATTTCGGCTATCCTGGTTCCCAGTTTCCGATTCCGGAGGCATCGGAAATTGTAATTATTTTCTCAAACAGATCTCCCTCATTTTTCTCAGCGATGGTTTGACCGATTTTCACAAACTGTGGTCTTCTACGGAATTCCTGAACTTCATCCGGATCTGACTTCCGGTTCCGGAATTATAGGATAGTCATTTTCTCAAATGGATCTCACTCACTTTTCACTCATAGTCATTACTGTCATTTCATCCGGATCCGACCTCCAGTTCCGAAACTATAAGGAAATAACTTGACTTTCCTTTTAAATTTTTGCACCTTCCCCACCTTTTGAATGATTCCTGCGCACGGGCCTGATTTAGTGCGATGGTGCAAAATAAAGAAAATTTCTTCTTATAAATAAACGACATAAATTAACATTAGAAAAATTCTCATTAATTCGACTTGATAACTGTTCACAAATTGAAAAGGTTATGTTAGTTTATACCCAAAAAATGTTATGTAGAAAGGCATTCAAGTAATATGAGACAGGCATCATCCCATCACTAGGTGGATTGAAGAAGGGGTTTTCGTTTGCCTTGACCAAAATTTTGATTCATATGGAATTGGTTCAAAAGAATCATATTCTTGCTTTAAGACCCGCCCCTTAGGTTTTGAAAAATCATTTATTTTTTTCTTTGTATTTTCTTATAGTAAATTATATCAAGAATACTTTGTGAAATTTTTTACCCTATCGGAACAAAACTCTGGAAGATATGGACCTTTCTCTTTCCCTATCTCACACTGCAAAGAGGCAAGAGCTCGGCGCACAGGCTCGAGCTTGCATGACACAAGATCAGAGCATACCAATTAAAGCTTCAAATCGTTTTATGGTATATTTTGTCTTGCTGTCTACCAACAACCTACCCCTAGCAGGCTACGCATAGGACTGAAACGTTAGCTATAATTTCGCTTCTATTAATAGATTCGCGTGCTTCCAACAGCTTCGCTTTTGCATCGGTTGACCAATCAGAGCGATGCTTTCCCTTTGATATATCACTTACTCCTTCAAAATCCTCGTCTATGACAGGGAAATCCGGTATGCCGGAGATTTTTAGCAGACAAAATAGGACACTGTTCGCTACTAATAAAAATTTCAATCATTTATAATTGAAAATACGTGGCTTGATACATTCAAATCAAAACGTAGAAATATTTCCAATCAAATGATGGAATAATATTAATAATTAATACAAAATAGGCTGAGCAGTAAGTGTTTGAAACCTGACCACATTTCTACGTGTTTTTTCCCTTGAGCATCTGATTTGCACCCCTACATAGAAAATAAAGATGTGTTCCACATCAAAAAATCAAACAAAAACGTTGGGGTCTAGAAATACATCTACTATAGCTATGCTGCTTTAATTTATGACATCTGATTAGTCTGCACTGAGACACAGTGGACACCGCAAATCATTATTTCTAAGAAGAGTCCTCAAAAATGCGTCTTCACCGGCTTATTTCTCAATTTTTTTTTCACGAAAAAATAACGAAATGTTGTTCGAATGATTCTTTGTATTATAAAAAACATTTGAATATATTTTGTTAAACGATAGCTCTAATAAAATTCGCAAATACAGTGTTTTTTTCAACGATAAATGAAAAAATCTTACCGACAATGTAAAAGCGCCGTGTCAAAAACGAATTGATTTAACGTCATATTATTTTAACACTCGAAAATATCAAGTAGAGAAAATGTCCTCTGCATCTTAGAGCTAAGGCAGTTCGCCTTATTAAATATATCGTTGAATGAAAAAAAAAGTTGAGAAGACACATATGTACTCTATTTTTTCGATGCCTCATATAGAGTGGAATATTTGTAATTGCTTCTAAATAATGAGCTATTCAATTGATTATGCTGTGATAGATGTAAATATGTTTTCTGCTTTCCGGTTTAACAAATCGATTTTCATTCACGCTAACATTCATAACCTGCTACTACTAATAGTAAAACGTAGATAACATGCTAATGTAATAACAAGTCTATAATACGAAGGTATATCTACAAGACGTTGAGTTGTCAAATCATATGAATAAAATAACGGTGACATGATGTTTACTTGCGTACCACTTTAAACATAGTTGAATACATTCGAATGTTGACGTTGCAAAATACTTCTCGATGGCACAAGGCTCAAAGATCCCCATAGGCTGTCCAATTCATTATACACGGATTCACCCGCGGTTGCAATACCTTTGAAATATTAAACGCTTTTTTCAATCCGACTGACCCGCGCTGTGTCTAGAATTTTTTCAGGGGGAAAACGTGTATTCAACATGTTGCATTTTCAAACACATGAGATAAAGTTGTTTTCCGTTTTCATTCAGAGGCAACAAGGTAAAAACAACTAATTTTCAAATATCTGATTGTAAGATAATCAACAGAAATATTGTAAGATAATCAAAAGAAATATAATTTGACAACCGAGACAAAACTAACAATTGCAATTCTGTCAGTGATGGGATCTCCGTGCGATGTTACTCCTTTTCTTCGGTCGTACTAGAGCACGAATGCTGTTATCAAAAGCGTAGTGCTCTACAGTGCTATTGTTCCATTATGTGTTCTCCAGAGTTAGGTCTATGAAAAGCTTTCCTAACGATCTAGAAAAGCATTTCTAACTGTTGAAGAGATTGTGATGTTTCTTATGCTGAGCAAAGCATAATGTTCGAAAACGGTGCGATGCTGCTTTCAAGTATTAATCTACCTAAAACTAGACCTTCATAACAATATACCTTTATTCACACCATATCTAGTTGATTCTTGGTAAAAGAAGCAAATGTGCGTTATTACGTAGTCTGTTTATTATATTATTCATTCTCTTTTATTTTACATTAAGACCCGATTCTTTAAATTTTGTCATTAGGGTGAACAGTTCCATGGGTGGATCAAAAAATCGATTTTATTAGATTTCATGTGATTATATATGATATATATATATATATATATATATATATATATATATATATATATATATATATATATATATATATATATATATATATATATATATATATATATATATATATATATATATATATATATATATATATATATATATATATATATATATATATATATATATATATATATATATATATATATATATATATATATATATATATATATATATATATATGAAAATTACGCAGTGAAAAAATTAAGCGTTTTGTCGTTTACGCCACTTATACCATCATATCTCCGGAACCAGAAATCACAGCCATTTGTTCTTTCAACTTGATCAATGGCCTGACAGTTGATTTCAAACGAGCCTAAGTTTGTTAAAATCGGTTCATCAATCTCTGAGAAAATTGAGCGGTAAAAATATCTTCAGAAAGTGCAGACACAGTCATTTTCCGCTCTCGTCGAACTGAGTCAAATGGTATGTAACACTATGGATCTCCGAGGCTCCGTTTGAAAGTCGGGTTTTTCAGCAATTCTAATACCTTTCTTTAGAGAAAGGCAAAAATTCGCTTTGTTAATTTTTTGATATGTTATGTATAAAGGTATAAATAAATAAAAATAACCGCGTGTAGCACCCTTTATCTGCAAACCATAAAACTTGTTCAAAATTTAAAAATACGGTTCTGTGGCTACCAAGTTATGATATTTGTAAAAAAGTTAGTTTTACGAATCTTTGATCCGCCGTAACATATTCTCCATCGAAATATATAAAAAGGCAAAAACACTGCAAACACCAACTTTTGAACCGAGGCCCGGAGGGCCGAATGTCATATACCATTCGACTCAGCTCGACGAACTGAGAAAATGTCTGTGCGTGTATGTGTGTGTATGAGTGTGTGTATTTGTGTGTATGTGTGTGTGTGTGTGTGTGTGTGTGTGTGTGTGTGTGTGTGTGTGTATGTGTGACAAATATTGTCACTCACTTTTCTCGGAGATGGCTCAACCGATTTTTACAAACTTAGATTCAAATGAAAGGTCTCATAGCCCCATACAAAGTTCCTAAATTTCATTTGGATCCGACTTCCGGTTCCGGAGCTACAGGGTGATATGTACCAAAATTGTGAAAATAATGTCACTCACTTTTCTCCGAGAAGGCTGAACCGATTTTCACAAACTTAGATTCAAATGAAAGGTCTCATGGTCTCATACAAAGTTCCAGAATTTCATTAGGATCTGACTTCCTGTTCCGGAGTTGCAGGGTGATATGCACAAAAAATTTGGAAATAATGCATTCAAAATGTGAAAAAAAATGTCACTCACTTTTCTCAGAAATGGCTCAACCGATCTTCACAATCTTTGATTCAAATGATAGGGCTCATGGTCCCATACAAAGTTCCTGAGTATCATAAGGATCCGACATCCGGTTCCGGAACAACAGGGTGATATGCACCAAAATTGTGAAAATAATGTCACTCATTTTGCTCGGAGATGGCTGCACCGATTTTCACAAGCTTATATACAAATGAAAGGTCTCATGGTCTCATATATAGTTCCTGAATTTTATTTGGATCCGACTTCCGGTTCCGGAATTACAGAGTGATATGCACCAAATATGTGAAAACAATGCATTAAAAATATGAAAAAATGTCACTCACTTCTCTCAGAGATGACTAAACCGATTTTCACAAACTTTGATTCAAATTAAAGGTCTTATGGTTTCATACAAAATTCCAGAATTTCGTTTGGATCCGGCTTCCGGATACGGAATTACAGGATGTTGCCCACCAAAAATGTGAAAATAATGTCACTCACTTTTCTCGGAGATGGCTGAACTGATTTCCACAAACTTTCAATTTTCATTCGGCTTAAACCCCTGCTTTCGGAGGTAGGGTGCTTAGTGTAAAAATGGCAGTTTTAAGAGTTTTGTTTTTCACCTCTTTATATTTGCTAGTTAATTTTCCTGGTTTGCCGACCATGAGAATCTGGAACCAAATAAACCAACCATTGAAAATTCCGTAAAAGATCGCTGAATTTTATTCAAGTCCGATTACCGGCACGTTTTTTTTTCCAAAATTCAAATCTTCATAGATAATCGTAAATTAATTTGTAGGTCATATTAGTGTATGGTTGAATGAACCGAACGTCACTATGCCGATATCTAGCTTTTGGTTGCGGAAGTACCAACAATAGTAATCAAATGTAATAGGGTAACAGATATTTTGGCCACTTCATATATTTTGGCCCACCTAACAAACTTTATGGATTTAATCGCTTTTAAGTAACCCATGTTGCATCAATTTGAAGCTAATCACATTAAATTATCTATTGCGAAAGCGGGTTTCGAAGATATTACAACATTTAATGGATATGTTTACAAAGTGGCAAAAATAAAATCAATCCTAAAGTGGAGCAAAATACCTCTGTTACCCTAAAATGTAGCTCACTTCACTTTCTCAAATATGATTGAACAGTTTTTCACCAACTTGAATTCAAATGTAGTGTACGAATGTAGCAATATTATGCAACAGAAATCTTCAAAACTATTTTCTAAACTTTTTTAAATTGTAGTATTTTGGGGAATTTCTGCTGTGATATACAGGAGGAAATGAAAATGAGAAAGGCATCATTACACCACTAGGTGGATTAAAACAGGTTTTTCATTTTGTGTTTAGGGTGACTATTTTAATGTTGGGGTAGTTAGAAAAGCGAGCTTTGTTGTTAAAACTCCAGAAAAATATGAAAATATAAAAAAGTGTTTTTTTTTTGTGTGAAATAAACTGATTGTTTTACTTTTTTACTGTATTCATGGTTTGTAGATAGATGTAATGAAAAACTATTTCTTTCAATAGAACTCTGTATCACTGAAACGATCTTTGAAATGAAATGTTTTGTCCATCTCTAGTTTGTAGTATCTCTCTAAAGCAGATTTCGTAATGCGGTTCTGAACACATTCAAGTTCAACACTTTAGCATATTTGATGCGGAAACCAGACTACTGAATTAATTTTCGGTAGACTATTCAACACCGAAATATGTTAGTACCGTGTTTCTTGTCTTTCTCATAAAAAATGGCTTTGTAACTACTATGAAAACCGATCTTCGAACAAATGTTCGAAGAACCGAATGTCTCATATTATTCAAATACTTTGTCGAAATTGCGAACTTTCTGTGTATGTTCAAGTCACTCACTTTTCTTGGAGACGAAAGAATAGATTTGTACAAACTTAGTTTCGAATGAAATCTATGCAACTTCGATGTTGCCGGATTTCAGTTCTTGGTTCTGGAAACACCACAAATAGTGATTAAAAACTTCAAAACGGAACTTACTTCATTTTCACTATTTAGATTAAAGTTAAAGGTCTTATGGTTCCACAAGTTGTTATTATATTTTATCGGGATCCAATTTGCGGTTCCGGATTTACCGAATGATGAGTGGTTAAAATTTCAATTCATCTTTTAGAGCGATGATGCAAAACGTAAAAGTTCTTCTAAATTTAGCTCGAATAAGTTTCAATGCACCGGTTACGTTAGTTGATCGTCAAACGAGCCGATTTAGACACTACTGCTTACCAGTTCCTGGTTCCAGCAGTAGCGTAAGTAGTGGTCCGAAACTCCTAAACTTAGCGCAGATTGTTTTGATAAAATATGTTCTAAGTTTCAAACCGGTCACCATTTAGAACGGCGATGTAAAAATTCTTAATTTGGCTGTTCCAAATTGTAGGCAATGTTAGTTGATTACCAAACGAACCGACTGAACGCTCTAAAAAACTAGCTGTATGCCCAAATATGAAGAGACTTCAACTTTACGATGCAGAAGGCATAACCACCGGATTCTATCACAGGATAAATTTTGTTTCCACTGGATGCATCACGACCTCTGGGCTGATCCTGTCCGAAGAAAGATAATAGGTACTATCAACAGCTCAAAAGAACCGAATGATTTGTTGCATCCAATATTAATTTTACTGGATTAACTTATACTACAGGAACAACGAAAGCATACCATTATTACAGTATCAAGGATGGAGTCGAATGTGTCGTCTGGTCAGCAGAAAAAGATATTTTCAGTTAAAACACAACGATGGCGTGCGAAGAATTCGGAACAAACACAAATATATTTTCTAAGGAAAATTGCTTGGACGAACACAGCGCAAGAGTAGAATTTTCCAAGCAGCACTCACATTAATACAGAAGAAAAATCTGATTTCCTTTGACAACAGTTTGATCATGTGAACTATAGAAGCTATTTTACTGCTTTCGTATACTGAGGTCATTTTTCAGCAATTCTCCCTCACTTGAATTTCTCCTTTTAACACTCGCAAAATTTGTTCATACGGAAATACGCACTACACAAGAGAGTTTTTCATTTTCTAATGTGTGTTAGTGATCGTTTCGAATTACTACTCTTCGATATTCGGGATTGAAGAGAAAAATCTCACGATCATCTGCGCCGTCAACATAAAATGACTATGACAAACAGTGGATGGTAAAACACCGTTTTAGCTTGAAGTATTTTATGGATTTCAATCAGTTGGAAATTTTTATGCTCAATAAATAGAAGAATTTTGTTTGTACCTGTGGGCTGCCATTTTATCTTGCGATCTTATGCCCATACGAAGAACCATAATATGAACTGACATGATAAACGCTTGGGGTTTGTTAACTATATCTATTTTTCAAAGTGATACATTTAAAAAAATTGGATTATTCGGGGACAAAAGACAAACAGTAAGTTTATTGCGCTCATTTTGAAAATAGTTTCAATGAATCGGTATACTTCCTTGTAATTGTATAAGAGCAAGTTGATGTAATATAGGTAACGCGTATATGTGTGTTTCAAGATGTAAATGTGGTTTGTTTCTTGGAAAGGTTGTTTGAGATTGCGCAATATAGTACTTCATGCTAATTCAATACTAAATCTTTCTTTTCGTGTGATAAAATCGTAATCTCGTTCGAATTTCCATACGAGAACTTGCTCACTGCAAATCATAAGGACAAATGGAAGTAGAGTTTTGCTCGCTTCTGTTTCTACTCTGACAAAATTAATATGTTTTGTATAGATAAATGAAACATCATATTCTCATTCAAAATTAAATCGATATTCTCTGTAACTACAACTGAATGTTTTTAAGTCACCTACGAGAAGAACACGCTACTCAACATTACATTGAATAGTATTATTCACGATCTTCAAATTTTGCAGTACTATATTATTTCAGTTATTATGTTGTGTTCCTGTATGCGCGTTTTATTTTACGCAAATTTTAGGGTTGAGTATTTTTTACCTTTTATATATATATATATATATATATATATATATATATATATATATATATATATATATATATATATATATATATATATATATATATATATATATATATATATATATATATATATATATATATATATATATATATATATATATATATATATATATATATAAAATGGGTATAGAATTCGCTCAAACTTTAGAGAAAAAAAATTTGCCATATACCAATCGATTCAGCTCGACGAACTGAGAAAATGTCCGTGTGTGTATGTGTGTGTCTGTATGTGTGTTGTCAACTAAGAAGTCGAGATCTCAGAGATGGCTTTACCGATTTTGATCAAACTAGTCGCAAATGAAAGGTCTACCCGTCACCCAGAACGCTATTGAATGGTTTTGAGATCGGAGTCTTTTTGAGTTATACGAAATTTTATGTCAAAATTTTCAGTTTTTTAAAGATATCTGTCACAATTGACCTTGAAAACAGAATCTATTTTCAGACTTAGATTCCGCACGGTAATAGCTATCCATCAAGCCATAGATTGTTGAAATCCGTCCATTTTTAACGGTGATATCGAAATTTCTGTGTAAGCGACTTTTTCCCCTATTCCAGCAGTAGAAGTTTTGAGCGCTGTCTGGCAAAGAAATGCTTGGGAGCAACATAAAACACGATTTTTTATACTGTTACATACATTTGTTTCTAAGTACCCAAAAGACTGTGTACAGCATGATATTTTGCCTCGGACCGATTTTAGCACGGTTCGTTTTTGGCAACAGAATCGTTCGAATATGACATATGAAAACCAGATGATGGCAGAATTTTCGAGTTGAAAGCAATTCCATAATTATATTGATTTAAACTATTTACAGCAATAAATGCTGGAAGAACATAAAATCCATATACCATTCGAATCAGTTCGTCGAGATCAGCAAATGCGTGTGTGACAAATAATTTCACTGAATTTTCTCTGAAAATTTCTTTTCTACAAATTCAGATTCATACGAAAATTCGTATGCTCCCAAACAAAGTTCCTGAATTATGTTTGGTTCCGACCACTGGTTCCGGAACTACAGGATGATATATGAAACGAAATTAAAACTATGTAACTCATTTTTCTCGTAGATGCCTGAACCGATCTAAGATTCAAATGAAATCTAAGAATCATCTAAGATTCAAATGAAAAGTTCTAAGATTCTATAAAACATCTTGTTTTTCAGTCAAATCCAACTTCCGGTTTTGGAGATACAGGGTGATTGGTATAAAAATGTCTATTTCACATAAATTAATCAGGTTTATCAAGTTAGCAGATTTGGATAGTCGATAACCAAATAAACTTTCACTTTCATTTTGGGTTGTGTTCAGTTTCCGTTTCGGAAGGCGCCCAAAAATTTAATTCGCACTACGATTCCTCAAAGATGTCTACATTGATTTTCAAACATTTTGAAACAAATGTAAACTATACAGCTACTCAGGTGAATTTGTCTGACTTCGACTACACCGAATTTCGAATTCCGGTTCCAGTATCGAATCGTTTCTCAACGCTCAATCGTTTTCTCAAAAAAAGCCAAATCGAATTTCAAAACAAAAGTTCAAATTAAAATAAATCCAATTCTGACTTCCGATTCTCGAATTGAAGGATGATGAATTTTTAAAATTCAAAGCGATATAGAAGATGACAATCCCGAAAAGCTTCAAAGCTGGACTCAAAAATATTGCAATTTATTCGTCATATGGCCATAAGATTCGGTTTGGGTTATGCTGGTTCCTGAATATCGGCTCTGGAAGTACCTTAAATTACATTAAACTCTAAAATGAAAATTACTTCGACATATCATGGAATGTTTAATCGATTGTTACACTTTTAGATTCAAATTCGATCCGATTTGCAGTTTCGACATTACAGAATAATGAGTGATTAAAATCTCAAATTGCCACTTAAAATGACTGACATTAGAATAATGTCGTGAAAACTGAAACACCGAAAAATATTCATGCAAAAAACACATGCGGATTGATAAAAAAGATATCATCTCACTGCTAGGTGGATTAAGCACGTTTTACACAACATTTCGCTTTCTGTCAGATGTTCGAATACATCCATTAGTGTTAGTTGGAATTTGCGAAAGAGTAAGTTAAATACCAGTTCATTTAGTGTAATTATGTACCAATATTCATCTTACTAGTAAAGCCGCCATGTTATTTTGCCGACTATTTGACTTTCAATAAACAATTTGTGATAAAATCGGATACAATATCATTGCTTCGACTCTGAGAAGCAATACGGCAGAAAAAATAGTTCAAAAATTGCGCAATACTGCTATTATAGCGACGAAGCGAATGTACGCCGTATTTCTAAAACCGGAAGTCGGATTCTGATTCAATAATAACCTAAACCTAAGTTTGTAAAAATCGGTTCAACCATTTCTAAGAATATGAAAATAGTTTTGTTTTGGAGTTTTTGAATACTATTTTCAGTACTTCTGGAATCGAAGTCGACTCGTTTGGTCATCAACTAACTTAGCCTACAAAATTAAACTGTTTTTTTTTGTCAAATTTGGAACGTTTCCTTTTTTGCATCGCCGCTCTAAATGATGACGGTTTGAAATTTTAATCTTACTACACCCTGTAATTTTGGAACCAGAACCAGAATCCGATTTAATAAGATCCGTTTTGGACCACTATTTGGAGTTTTTGACCACTATTTCCGATAATTCCGAGAACGGGAGCTGAGATTCGATATATCCAAAATCAATGCTCTTGGTCATCATCTAACAAGATGTGCTCAATATAAAAATTATATACCTAGTTCAATGGATTATATTCGGATTTATATCACCATGTATAGAAACCAGCTCATGGAATTGAATTTTACACCCTTATCATCAAATAATTCCGGAACATGGAAGTCATATCCAGATAAAATTCAATAGCGTTCTAGTTATGGGATCATGCAAATCTAAGTTTGTTACAATCGGAAAAAAAAATTTAGAAAATTTAGTGCATTTTTTTCGGAACCGGATATCGGTTCAGAATTTCAGAAGCGTCATATAAATCTTGGTTTGTAAAAGGCGTTTCAGACATCACCGAGAAAATAAAGTTCATATTGTTTGTACATACACATATTGACATAAATGCATACACGCACAAACAGACATATGACGATCTCGACCAAGAGAATCGAAAGGTATATGTCACTCGGCCCCCCTTGCCGCGGTTCCAAAATCGGTTTTCTCAGTGATTGCATATCCTTTCTATATTAGAAAGGATCACTTTTCAATCAATGGACAATGGACTGATTAAGGCAAGACGAATAATCATTGATTATTTACCAAACTTTTGCTACTTTAGTGATGCATATCACATCTTCGGAATGTATGTGCTATGTCCAGCCAACTGTAGTCTACCGTACTTTTAAGCTTCTAAACGCGTCGAGTACGAAAATCCACCTACTTCATCGACTATGAATCATAGTGGTACAGGGTAACAGGTAATATTAACGAGGTAGTAAGAGAAAATTTCGTGCGCGTCTGCTAGCGAAAGAGTTTTACCTGGTAATGGATTTCCTAGAAAGCCTTATTAGCGGTTAAAACAAAATTGCCTATCTTTCGGATAATTTTCATTGCTTTTGAACGTTGGAAAATGGTTGTCTGAGTGATATTGCAAGTTCTTCTTGCATTTGCGACGGGTCTTGATTGAGCAAATCATCAATTCTTCATCATCAAACTTTGGTGGTGCTCAGGCTCGTTGTTCGTCTTCTAAATTAGAATTGCCACAACAAACTACTTCCGAGTATTTACTCGCTTCTAGTGACCTAACTCTCACATGCAGTTTTCCTTTCAAAACATTCAATGTGAGCTATCCTCTTCGTGAGGAATGGTTGTCTGGTTGTCTGGAACGACAACTTGTTGAACACATAGTTTGTTATACGGACGGTTCTCTGTTGAATGGTCATGCTGGTGCTGGTGTCTGCTGTCGTGAAATGAGGCTGGAACAGTCTCATTCACTTAGTAGATACTGTACTGTGTTCCAAGCAGAAATCTACGCAATTCTGTGTGGAGTACAATCGTCACTTCAGCAGAGGATCTGTGGTAAACGAATTTATTTTTGTTCCGACAGTCAGGCAGCCTTAAAAGCACTCAGTTCGAATGACTCACGGTCGAATCTAGTGATCGCATGTCGAACTCAAATTGAAGACCTCAGCATTTCAAATGCTGTTTACTTCTTATGGGTACCCGGCCATTCTGGTATTACTGGAAATGAATGGGCTGATGAGTTGGCTAGAGCTGGTGCAACGAATGATTTCGTTGGTCCTGAACCAGCTTTACCACTTTCAACTAGTTGGATAAAGCACAAGATTCGTTCTTGGGCTGTACCCAAACATGCCAGCTACTGGCGCAGCTCGCAAACTTGCGCTCAGACAAAAGCATTTCTACCAGATTTAAATCTGAAAATGTCAAAGTGTCTACTGCATTTCTCCAAGCATCATTGCAGTATTCTGGTCAGAGCTCTGACTGGACATTGCAAACTCAATTATGTCATGGGTACTATTCAACGTGCTGAGTATTATTCGTGTGATTTGTGTGAATGCGATTATGGTACTTCATATCATCTGATATGTAACTGTCCCGCATTGACGCAGCTACGTATCCGGGTTTTTGGTTCTCCATACATGGTTGAGTCTGTGTATGCGGAGCTAAAATTGAAGGATATTCTCTCGTTTCTCACCCAATAAGGAGCTATAGTCAGAAGGGTTCATCGTTCTTCCTGGAGTGAATGAATCCCCTCTGTATTCACCTTAAATAGGGTTTAGCAGATTGTTTGGCATCCTTTAGGGGGTACCGAATTTACTTCTGCTCGTACATACTGCGAATCGTTCTGCATTTTTCCGGTGAGTGCAGAATGGTGTCGCTTTTGTAAGATCTCTAAATCCTCTCGAGGGTTGGAGGTTTTATTAACAGCAGACTGTTCGGCACCTCGTAGAGGTTCAGAATTTACTTCTACTTCCACTAAATGTGATCCTCAGCAGATTGTTCAGCATCCCTTAGGGGTGCAGACTTTACTTCTGATTTTATGTGTTTTTGTGTAAATTTTTCTCATCCTCCTAGTCCCTTACCATTTCCTTTCAATCCTTCCCTCTTGTATATCGGAAAAATGATGCTAAAAACAAATTGATGGCAAGGCACAAATCTCCAAACATCAAGGGGAACGTGTCATTTGATCCAATTTGTTCTGATTCCTGAAGTAAGTAAGTAAGATTCCATCGTCCAAGGCGATGTCTTAATCGTGATATCGGGGAGTCGGGACAATGATAGTGTGATGTTATTGTTGCCAAAATGAGCTATTTTATTAAAAAAAATACTTTTCTTTCACTAACCAGTACAAAGTCTCGATTATCAATTCGATGACAGTCTTATACTACAGATACTAAATCGTCGTATCGTTATCATATCTCTGCAGGAAACTATTTGAGCTTTTAAAGCAATACGTAACTGTTCTAACTGAGGAAAAGTTATCCAATCTACATTAGTTAAAATGGTGATAGATGATGCAATCAACAACGAGGAAGCGGCTCCACCTCCGCAGATGTTTACTCCGCAGAAGGCCTCCATTGAGAATATAATGAGCGGGATTGAAAACACTGGAACCGTAAAGATGAACAATCACAGAAAAAAATTGAGACAACGGTGATTGATACACGACGTATACCTATAATAACTTTTTTATATTTCATTTTCTTGTCTTACACAGATTTGATATTATCAAAAAACTTGGTCAAGGAACATACGGCAAGGTGCAATTAGGAATAAACAAGGAATCCGGCCAGGAGGTCGCTATCAAGACAATAAAAAAAAGTAAAATCGAAACTGAGGCAGATCTCATTCGGATACGAAGAGAAGTGCAAATTATGAGCTCTGTGCAGCATCCAAACATAATACACATCTATGAAGGTATATATAAAATGCATTTATATCGAATGATGGTGAAGAACAAAAACTACAAAAGTTAATTGAATGCAATAAGTCATCCTTAAATCCTATATTCTTTAAGACTCTCGGGTAAACTACCAATAAGTCATCCTTGAATCATATATTTCTTTAAAGCTCTCGGGCAAACTTTGGTCATTTGGCCGGAATATTAGTCATGGCCGATGAGAAGATTGATAAATGGAAGAACTAAATTCTGTTGTGCCCTTGGTAATCAGCCGCTCCACTGCTTTGATCACGAAATTTTTGGAGTAGACCCTGCGTTTACAGTTCATCCAAATACTTTCTGAGGGACTTGGAAGGGTTGGCTTTCTTCAGTACGATTATTTAATGTTACCCCCCTTCCAGAAGATACAATTCCAAAAGGTTATTTTCAGAAAGTTTCATATCATTTAGTTACCTCACATACGCAACCATATCACTGACGAATTCAGATACACAGACTCTTTTCATAAAGGGTGATTTTTTAAGAGCTTGAGAACTTTTTTAAACAATAAAACGCATAAAATTTGCAAAATCTCATCGGTTCTTTATTTTAAACGTTAGATTGGTACATGACATTTACTTTTTGAAGATAATTTAATTTAAATGTTGACCGCGGCTGCGTCTTAGGTGGTCCATTCGGAAAGTCCAATTTTGGGCAACTTTTTCGAGCATTTCGGTCGGAATAGCCCGAATTTCTTCGGAAATGTTGTCTTCCAAAGCTGGAATAGTTACTGGCTTATTTCTGTAGACTTTAGACTTGACGTAGCCCCACAAAAAATAGTCTAAAGGCGTCAAATCGCATGATCTTGGTGGCCAACTTACCGGTCCATTTCTTGAGATGAATTGTTCTCCGAAGTTTTCCCTCAAAACGGCCATAGAATCGCGAGCTGTGTGGCATGTAGCGCCATCTTGTTGAAACCACATGTCAACCAAGTTCAGTTCTTCCATTTTTGGCAACAAAAAGTTTGTTAGCATCGAACGATAGCGATCGCCATTCACTGTAACGTTGCGTCCAACAGCATCTTTGAAAAAATACGGTCCAATGATTCCACCAGCGTACAAACCACACCAAACAGTGCATTTTTCGGGATGCATGGGCAGTTCTTGAACGGCTTCTGGTTGCTCTTCACTCCAAATGCGGCAATTTTGCTTATTTACGTAGCCATTCAACCAGAAATGAGCCTCATCGCTGAACAAAATTTGTCGATAAAAAAGCGGATTTTCTGCCAACTTTTCTAGGGCCCATTCACTGAAAATTCGACGTTGTGGCAGATGAAATTATCTTCAAAAAGTAAATGTCATGTACCAATCTAACGTTTAAAATAAAGAACCGATGAGATTTTGCAAATTTTATGCGTTTTATTGTTTAAAAAAGTTCTCAAGCTCTTAAAAAATCACCCTTTATAAACACAAGCTGACCCGTCGAACTTCGTCTCGCCCTAAAATTATTTGTTCGAATTTGCTTTCGGACAGACAACTTTTCTGTGGTTAACGTTTATCTCCATTATTTTTCTGATTACTTAACCAACAATCAATAAAATTCGATACACATTCGCTTTAGCCCAAAAAAGAAATATCACCAAAAATTAATGAGATAATGTGAAATACATCATCTCATCCTTTGCCTCGATGCACTGAACAGAGATCCCTCTCTAACCGCGTCGACATAATGGATATAAGGTGCCACGTTTTCTCTTCCAGATGTGATTCTTGCTTCCGGTAATGGACAAAAAAGCTCACTAATCAGACTTTAAATATTGATAAACTTAACACAATGTTGAAGAGTTTCTCTTCCAGAGTTATTCATTATTTACAATTTGTATTTAGCCCAACTGACTTAGATCTGACTTAAGCATCATTCTGAATAGTCTGTTTTTTAAATGTACGAACCCGGTGGGGGTAAAAACTGATCAAACAAAAAAAGAATCATGTAAATCCGTCCATTCGTTCTAACGTGATGTGATTACAACCCTCTTAGAAAAAAACGTTCAACGGTGGTCCTTCATTGGACACATTTCTGAAGTTTTTTCCACTTATTTGTTTAAACTAACACTACATACCTGCACAATACTTCTACTTCACGTAGAATAACAACAAGTTTTCTTTCTATGCAAAGGTAACACTTAATTTTCACACTATTTTTGCAAGAGAAAAAACAACAACAAACCGTTCCAGCAAATTGAACAAATTGTTCGTGCAATATGTAATTCAACAAGCGCTCAAAAACCAACAAAATGGAACGGCCTGCTGAGAGGGAAAGAATGATCTCTGCATTTTTATATATAGATAGATAGATAGATGGATAGATTAAGGGTGGGACAAGGATGCAAATCCTGCCTTAACGGGTGACAGAGCAAAATTAATCGTCGTATGCCCAGTATCGTGCAAGTTATTTCGAGCTTCTAAATCAATATAACTTCTCAAACATGTTTCTACATGTACCAAAGATGCTTAGTTGGTAGAAAATTTTCTCGGTAAGGAGACGGATGTGAGTTCGAATTCTGCCTCTAGTTGTTAACTAGTCAACTAAAAACTAGTTGAATGCAGCTTCTGGTATCTTAAAATAAACCCAAAGTAAATCGTTAAAATATTGTGTGTTCAATGTAGGCTCCACAGTAACTTACACAAAATTTAGGCTTGATAGGTGAAACTATATCCTCAAATATTTTGTTGTACACATTTTATCTGTTTGGATCAATGCTGAATCTGATGTTTTCGCTTGATGTCAAACCTAATCCAGTTTCCCATCTAACTGCTTTGAAACCGTTTGTTTCCCGGGTAGAAGTGATTTGCAAACAAATATCAAATTCTGTTATTAAAATCAAACATCTCAATGGTAGAAATTAACATTATTTAGTTTGAAATAAGAGTTAAAATATCAAGAATTATAACAAAGCCTGCATGAGAAAATAGCAACAAAATAAAAAATTCTGTCATTGTAATATCAAACCAAGAACAAAATGTTTATAGAAGATGAATTTGTCAATTATTTTATATTCTAGCATTTAGAATAGAGTAATATCTTAAGTAT
Source organism: Malaya genurostris (assembly GCF_030247185.1). NCBI lineage: Eukaryota > Metazoa > Arthropoda > Insecta > Diptera > Culicidae > Malaya > Malaya genurostris. The sequence continues at coordinate 78,653,104 of NC_080570.1, read as the reverse complement.
TTCTCTTATCTGATTCTGATGCAGTTTATTCAATGGTATTTTATTTGAAGATATAACTACTGGATCAATTTACTTAATGAAATTGAAATAGCTCATCAATAACGAAATAAGATATTATAACTAATTTTGATGTTGAACAGATATTGTACAATGTCTTGATCCCTTGATGAAATATCACGAAAATATCAAGTATTGCTATGATAACACAGAAACATCAAGCCAAGATATGATGGTAAAATTTGTTATTATTTTGACCTTTGTTTGCTATTTACACCTACCCGAGTTGTAGCCAGTTTAAAGCTAGTTTGAAAGTTAATAAACTGAAATTCGAGACAGTTTCGAACCGATTATCATATCGGGTTTACTCACGCCCCTATTGCTTAGTGCGAGCCCAAAACAGTTTCGTGAAAAGTGTTTGTTTGAGGGACGAAAGCGAAATGTATATTGTTACACTCCAATATCCGTAAATAAAATAACGTAGAGCCACATACCACCATCACGCATGCACACACAAACACAAAAATAAATGTATTACGAAAACTTTCCTATAAAACTCGAATATTTTAAGGAAACTTAGAAAATAAATCCGGTTGGAAAAACGAATGGGCTAATAAAGAATGGTACAAGCGCAGAAAACAGGTATTCAGTATGAACTGTGTAGAAATTTTTTAATGACCATCCTTCTTGCATGTTTTTTATATTTATTTACTCAAGAACAAGGGAAAGGCCTAGCGGAGCTGAGATTTTGAATCCCCTTTTTCAACATGCATATAACCTCATTTTTTGTACCAACAGATTACATTTATCCGAATGATACATCGAAACGCCAAATACGTTGTTGAATAATCCACACATACTGGAAAATTATTGATTGAAACTATAATTAGTTCAGTTTTGCAATGACTGAGCGGAAACATATATTGGAAAAGCCAAACAAACAGAAAAGATGAATTTTTGGAAAAAGATACGCTCAGAGACAGGAGTAGAACCTGCGTTCTTAAGCATTCCGTGCATACGCGCTACCATTTCGCCACTCTAAATCTTGTTTTAGTCACTCTAAAACGCCAGTCAGACACAGTAGCACGTACATCGAACATGGTCTACATCCTGGCCGTCACCCGACCGATACCTTATAACCAAACATCTTCTCTGTCCATCAAACACTAGTCTTCTCGCTTTATACCTATTTCTCCGATCAAGCATTGAGTAGAAGAGTGTATTTATGATCGCCTGTCACCTTCTTTGATGGTGCGCTGTTCATCCGAACTCCTCATGATCGCGGACTAGATTCGAAATGTAAGACGGAGCACTGCCATAACTGAGTATCACTTTCCTCCGCCTAGTGCCATATTTTGGTCGCTTCAAGTAAATGGTTAGGTAGTTCTTTGTAGCGTTGAGTATTGACTATTTCACTTGGTTTCAGAAGTTTCTAATCGATTACATCACGCTGATCCCACCAAAAAGCGGATTATCCTTTTACAGAATCAGTTTAGTTTTGCTATCGATGTTTATGCCTCACCTGAACTAGCCCATGATTTTTTCAGCTTTCAAATTAGATACAATTTTCATCGCCAGTCACAGTCTTTTTTCGAGTCATTTTCGTCCAAAGAACGGAAAAAGTTATTTTGTGCATCAACTAGTATAACCTACAAAATGAAATAGTTGTCAGATCGGTTAGGCCATGTCTGAGAAAACGAGTCGAGTTCCAGTATTGCGAGTACTATCGGAACCGGAATCCGGGAACCGATATAATCGAAGTCGGAAGTATTTCGTGACATTAGTGGAATTTATTTCCTTTAGAAGTGATTTAGTTAATTCCAATAAGTGCTCTGAAAAAGTAATTTTTAATTTCTTACGGTTTTTGTCCCGCCGCGGTATACAATTTTTAGCACTCTTAAACCTATGATTCCGGAACCGAAAGTCGTATCCGTGTGAAATGTAGGAATTTCTAATTGGATAACAAGACCTTTCATTTGAATCTAAGTTTGTTAAAACCGGTTTAGCTATCTACGAGAAAAAATAATGAGCTTATTTGTCACACACACATAGACATTACTCAACTTGACGAATGAAGTCGAGTGTTATATAAAACACGGCCCTTTGGGCCTCGGCTGAAAAATCAGTTTCCACAGTGATTGCATAACATTTTTATATAAGAAAGACAAAATGTACAATACTTCTCTTATAGTGACGCGAAAGTTCGAAGTGATTTCTCATATTTTCATTTTATCCTTTGAGCCAATTCATTAAACAGTAATGGTAAAACTCATGATAACTAACGGTTTTCGTATATGAGGTGAATTGTCGAGCTCGGAATGATTATGGGAGCAGTTGCCCTACATTTTCAAATCTTTGATCAACTAGCTTAGGCTGATTATGTGACTTGGCTGAATATCCGCTTGGATTCGAAGATTATGATTATAGATAAGTCCTTACCTTCTTTTCTAAGGAACAGCAATAATATAATCAATTTGAAATTATTGGAATTGATTTCGATTGTCCACATAAAATATTCATGTTTTGTGTATTACAAAAACCTATCATTCAATGGTCATGTTTAAAACATTTAAATGAAGTGAAATGAATATCTCCAATATTTATATCCTTTTATGAACTGCAATTCCAAAGTCTATCTTGTGATGCCTAAATCCCATAATGTCTTCAACTCATTTGTATAAAAAATTAACATAAAATTTCATTCAAATTCAAATCAAACCATTAGATATTTAGAAAAATTAATGTTAAATTTTTATTACAGTATTCGAAAACCGCGAGAAAATGGTTCTAGTCATGGAGTTTGCAGCAGGTGGTGAGCTGTACGATTATCTATCCGAGCGCAAAGTACTTGCAGAGGAAGAAGCTCGTCGAATTTTTCGTCAAGTTTCTACTGCAATTTACTACTGTCATAAGCATAAAATATGTCACCGTGATCTTAAGTTAGAAAATATATTACTAGATGAAAATGGAAATGCCAAAATCGCCGATTTCGGATTATCCAATGTGTTTGATGAGCAAAGACTACTAGCGACGTTCTGTGGATCTCCACTATACGCATCGCCTGAAATTGTTAAAGGTACACCCTACTTAGGACCAGAAGTCGACTGCTGGTCGCTAGGTGTTTTACTATATACTCTAGTCTATGGTGCAATGCCATTTGATGGTGCTAATTTTAAAAGGCTCGTTAAACAAATTAGTCAGGGTGATTACTTTGAGCCGAAGAAACCGTCGCGTGCATCACCACTGATCAGAGAAATGCTTACCGTATGCCCACAGCGAAGAGCAAATATAGAGCAAATATGTAATCATTGGTGGGTAAACGAAGGTTATAATGAATCCTGTCTAGATCTGGCTGAAGAATTAGCTAATCAAACTCCTGTACGGTTAGATGTTTTACTATCGCTAGCACCACCGTCTGTTACTGCTGATCAAGTAGTAGTTGGAAGTGGGCAAGAAGATGTCAAAACTAAAGAACGGATACAACGAAGTCATTCGGTAGGTTCAGTCATCGAAATGGGAGGAACAGAAGCAGAACGACGAATACTGGACATGGTGGCAGCTGGTGGAGAGGCAGCATTAATGCCTTCACCAACACGCACGATAACGCCATCTGAAAACAGCCCTGCTCAACCTAAACGCAAATTAGAATCGACTGTATCTACTGATAATGCTATTGGAGCTGTTAAGAAGAAAGAAAAATCCGCCGAATTATTAAACCCAAATCAATCGCAACCTGTGATCCCAGAAGTAATAGATGTTGAAAATGAAACTCCAACTTGTCGTAGTTCGACTTGTATCATGGAAACAAGTGCAACAGAAAACGAAGTTACTGAAGAAATAAATTCATCTGATAATACCCCGACTGCCGCTCAAGACGTACTAGAAGATCTTCAAAATCTTGAAAACATGTGTGACGAATTACTGCAAGAAACGAATACTCCCCCCTCGCTAAATGATCCATCGCCTGAAGAATCAAACATAACGGTTAGCGAGAATCAAACTGGAACCCCACCGACTCCTAAAGTCGAGCCGTTTGTGTCTGGCGTTAAAGCTCGATTAGAAAAACTAGAAAAAAGTGACAAACAATCAGAAAAGGTACCTTATAGAAAAGTTTTCAATAAAAATAAAACTGCTGATCTTAGCACCGCTATAAACCAAGTATCGAAACAAGATCAAGAATTCGCTCAAATAAAATCGGCTTCCAACTTAGAACGCAAGAACAGTCTTCCAGAAGAAACCCTCGCGAAACCGGTTGAACGACGAAAGTCACGAATACTGGAGACAGCTGAAAGGTTCCAGAACATGAATAATCAGCATAATGATAAATTCAAAAAATTTTCTTTGCCTGGTATTCCTACAGTTGGAAACTACAAGAAAGAGTTTGAACGCAAGGCATCGATGCATAATTCTGCATCATCTGGTGCTCCATTTAGACCATCGCCATACGAAATTCAACGGAAGATGGAATATGAGCTACCCTCGCCAGACAACAGTTGCCAGAGTAGTAGTACTGATTTGATATTGTCAAATTCACCAAACGAGGATAAGTTCAACAGCCAAGAATTTAGAACTGAACTCGATGAAGTGCAAGCTAGTGACTCTAAGAGCTCTGTTGGTAGTTTTTCTTTAGAGGAAGCACGACGTTCAATGGAAAACTCAATTGCTTTACTTAACAAGGTTCGCACAGAATCCAATCCTGTTGATCTGCTTTGTGCCAAAACGGAAAATGTATCCGTTTCCGAAGAGACTGAGCGTGAGCGAAAATTGAAAAATGCTCGTGAAATAATAAGCAATGCAATTCCAATTGGACGACTTCGAAAACCACCGATGCCGTTTGGGGCGAATGGACGCTCGGCTACAGGTGGAATCGGGATTAGTAGCTCAGCTTCTAATAAGCAATTCCGCTACGGTCCCGAGAGCGTCGAGTCCAAATTCAGCACTATGTCTGTACCTAGAAGTAAGTATATGATCATCTACTGATTTAATAATTTGAATGTTAAGATGGTTTGACGAATGAATATTGTTAATAACGAAGTTATATCTGTGCTCGAAGGCTTTTTTATGCTCCAAGTAAAAGCTCATACGCATTTAACTATATGACAGAAAAATTCACGACATTAATGTGTATTTTGTTTTGACTCGTTCCAAAAATACTAGACTTCTTTGTTAGCTAGGAGATGGCTTATGTTTTTATTTTGTTTCCTTTACTAGAGATTTAAAAGATTTGTACGGTTTTATTCGTAAAACGATTTGCAATGTGTTAGTATAGTATCCAAATTATTTTGCAACAAATTATTTTTAAATGAGGGGGATCGCGAATAATGTGGTCCGTTTTACAACAAGGTTCGACACTACTGTGCTAGACCATTTGCTGGTGGTGTTCTAATTCGTTTCGCAATATGTCTCGGGGTTTAGATAAGTAGTTGGTATACAAAACTTTAAGTTCATTTAACCAAAAATATAATACCGTTATCACGCATATTAACAGAATTAACATTACAAGATTGTTGCTTAAAACATAAGATAAAACTTCAGGGAAAAGCTTATATGCTGTAGTGGCACCAGAAGCATTGAGCCTCAATGAATCATTGCCTTGCCGATTTGATGTTTTACGTTATGATACGCTAGTGTGCCTGTATGTACTTGTCATTGCATGTGCTCACATGTCATTGGAATGTCTTACATGTGGTCTAGAATGTGCTTGCAAGGGCTAGTATGTGAATGCATGTGCTTGCGTGTGCGTGCATGTACTAGCATAACAGTGTATGTGTATGAGTGTTCGTGTGTGTTTCACTATGGTACGTATCATTAAAAAGAGTCTGTTAGCATTTGTGAATCAATGCATAATGTCATAAATCAATTATATTTTCAGAAGTATCAGTTGGAAATATTCCCACTCCACCGGAAGATGAAACTAAAACTTCACATGCTGAGATTACTCTTAAATCAGCAACACTACCGAGAAGGAAAATCGGCAAACCTGAACCACATGGCGATATTCAAACAAAGGTAATTTAACTTCTTCCGGATAGAATGACAATAATAACTCAGTTGCTTGTCCCGACAGAACGAATCGCAACAACCAACGTCCCAGCTTTCGGCGATGCGATTTTCCACCGAAATGCAACATCAAGTACCGGACCTACGTAGTGCACCTATTCGCGAACATCCAATAGTTTTTACAGTACAACAACGTGCTAACAGTCTGGAACCGCAGAACAAAGAACATAGTATCTCCATTCAAAAACCACCCACACATCAACGAGCGGCTGCGAATACCTTGAGTTCCACTCGTGGATCTCTTTCTCGTCAATCTACCAATGATTCCAACGACTCGGACTCTACAATATCACAAGCCCAGTCAACTGGAAATATGCCAGCTAATAATAGTGGCGTCACCATGCCCATAAAAAAAAGTCCACGAGAATTCATTATTCCGATCGCTGTAGAAGGCGGTGGATTCATAACACCGAGAGCTAACAGTCTAGAACCATCAGAATCAAGCACAACTTCCAATTCTGCGAGTTTCAGTGCAAAGTCACGCCTCGGCCGTCCGCGTAAGATAAGGTATAATATTGACAACCAATTAATCATGGAGTAAATCATGCTAAGCTTTTTTTTTTATTAAAGTACCTTATTGAGTGATAAAAATGTTGAAGAAGAATCTCCATTCCTGAGAATGAATCGTCACACATCATTAGGTAGAGAAAGTGATTCTGAAGAACCACGTTTCCATACAATGCATCGGTTGAGGTAGACTAAATAAGGAAGATATCACGTAGCCTACATGACACAATGTTACTTAAAACTTTTGCACTTTCAGGAGCTCGCGCCCCTCGCAACGCAGCACAACGGAACTGAATGACTCTGCTAGCTCAGGCGAAGAAGATGACGATGATGGTTTCGAAATTTTAACTGCTGAAAATCTTTTCTCCACATTGTTATCAAGGGTTAGAATACCTATTCTACACTTAAGTCATGTACCGAAAATATTTCTTTTCTAGGTTCGAGCTTTAACTAATCGGCTGAACGTTAATGAACAAAATTCAACTGGTTTTCCAACATCGCGTTTATTAAGCAATATCAGACATACACAAGGCCCGTTTTGGCACCATCATGATCCCTTTTCGAGGTAAGTTTTTATTGAGTGCAGAAATTTATCTTTATTTAGAAGTAAATTGTTACGAATAGAAAGGCTCATTCGGAGCCCGATGCAAATCCCAGGCGAACATGACAAATTATTTCATCACTTTTAAATAAAATTAATTCCATTTAATTTCATTACAAAATCTTTACTAACGGGTGGCAACTAAAATTTTGGATTTTTTTCGAGGCCTGTATGGTCAACAACAAACGAGTTCAGAAAGAACTAAGAGTGTGTATGTGTTAGCTCTCTTTCTCCTCTTTCTGTTCGTATTTTTTGTTTTGTTCATGCTGGCTCAGTTTTGCTCAAAATGCCGTCAAAACAAGAAGTATTTCACGAGCGCATTGTACAGTTCTACGAACTGCACAGAAATCTCGGCAAATAGTATACGGTACAACATTTTAAAAGCAAAAATGTTGCGGCTTCGACAGTTTACAATATCCTAAGATGCCCAACAACTGCTCGTAAGGAAGGTAGTGGAAGACCAGCCAAAATTATGGACGCAAAAGGACTTCGTTCTCTTTCTCGTGCCTTCAACAACAAGGATTCACCGAGTCAAAGGGATGCCGTAAAAAAGTTCTCACCAGTACATCTGCAAAACATTGAAAAGACTCGGAATAAAGTACTGAAAGAAGACACGAGCCCCGGGATATACTGACGCACAGATTTCAACGTTGAATTCCCAATGCCGCTGGTTGATTAAATTTTTTTCCGGAAAAAGTTTTGTTTTGGACGACGAAAGTTACTTCCCTCTTTCGAAGACGCAGATTCCCGCAAACGATCGATACTATTCAACGGATAGTTCTACTGTACATCCGAACATAAAGTATTAGTTTAAACATAAGTTTGAACAAAAAGTGATGCTGTACATTGTCATTTCCGAGAAAGGCATTTCTAAGCCATGGTTCGAGCCATCTGGGTTGGTAATCAATCAAGATGCGTACCAGAAAGTTTTGATCCCGTTTTTTCAAAAACATCATGCTGGTGGACAATACGTGTTTTGGCCGGATAAAACGATCCCATTTGTACCCAAGAATCACAACCCGATAAATCTAGCTCAGTGTCGCCTAATCGAAGATTTCTTCAGGGTTTTGGGCTCCTTGGTGTACAAAAATAACTGGAGAGCCACGAATTGCTAACAGTTGATTGGTAGAATCAAAAGATGCATTCACAAAGTTGACATGAAGGCCGTATAACGCTCCTGTTCCGACATCAAACGGAAGCTTCGCCGAACATCCGATTACGGACCGTTTTCAAATATTCTCTTTTTTTTTCAACAATGAACAAGTATGTTTGTCTTTTTTTGACAGCTTGAGAAAGAAATTCCAAAATTTTAGTTGTCACCCGTCATTTCGCCACTAATGTTACGAAATTTTAAAAGACATGGATACTAATATTTCTGTGTGCTATTAGTCCCCTTCATCAGTGTACTAGTTCTCAGTCTGTAGCAATAATAGTACACCGAATTACCAGTATCTGTGCCTCAAACTATCTCAAGATAATGGTGACGAAATAGTAATAATTTTACAGAGGAGTTAAAAAAAATTCATTTGATTTTAAGGTGACTTATTTCGTTCCACTAACCACTCAAAAATGTAATTTTTCAAAGTATTTCAAATACTAATGAACCAATTGATAAATACAGGGTCCGCCAGGTTATTTCGACATTGGTAACCTTAATGTCACTTCTGATTTGACAAAAACTTAGTTTTATCCTTCTGCTGAACGAAAATGGTTGTGCATACGCTTGAGCAAAGCGTGAAAATAGTGCAGTTTTACTTTGAAAATCAGCTTGAAGAAGACGCCGATTTATGCCAAAAAATCATCTTCTCGGATGAGGCACATTTTCATCTCGGCGAGTATGTTAATAAGCAAAATTGTCGCATCTGGGGGACGGAAAACCCGCACGTTATCATGGAGAAGCCGATGCATCCTCAGAGAGTGACGGTTTGGTGCGGATTGTGGTCTGGCGGCATCATTGGGCCATATTGCCACGGTCAATGGCGAGCGCTACGGCGCCATGATTATCGATTGGTTCTTCCCGTTACTTGAAGAAGGAAGACTTGAATGCCATTTGGTTCCAACAAGACGGCGCTCCGTGCCACACAGCCAACGCTACGATCGATCTACTGCGCACAGTCTTCGAAGATCGAATTATCAGTCGAAATTCGGATGTCATTTGGCCGCCTCGGAGCTGTTATTTGACGCAGTTAGACTATTATCTTTGAGGGGCTGTCAAAGATAAGTGTTATGTGGACAAGCCAGAGACAATTCAAGCCTTGAAGAACAACATTCGTGCAGCCTTAGCTGAAATAAAGCTGCCTTCAATCGAAAATGTACTAAAAAACTGGACCGACCGTGGGATTGTACTTTAATATGAAAAAATAAATTTTGAAATTGGATGAACCGTTTGTGTTTTATAACATGTTTAAAAAACCGTTACATAACGGACCCTGTATGTGGATAATGACGAATGTCATAAAAATAACAAAAAGTGATATTCTATCTGGAGCATCATGTAGAAATAGAAATAAAAATAATAACAAACGTAAGACTCACACGGTTATTATGATCAAACCAGTCGAGTCTTCGCACACTAGTAAGTTTTGGAAAAGTAGGTTGAATTTCATAGAACACATAAAATTGGTAATTTTAACAAAGTAGTAAATGTAAAGGTGAATAGTGAAAATAGAGGGGGTAAGTAGTCGATATTTCCCTGATGAACCTTTGAAAAGGCAGAATAAGGAAATTTTAATTGAAGATGTAATGGTGAATTTAGTCACAAGAGCACCGCATAGCTGTTACTCAATAGCAGTGGCATCTCGTGACAAAATTGACTAGTTTTTTTTTATTCGATTATAGAGGTTTTAACCTTAAGGTCATTCGCCTCTTCGGGCCAGAAAAACTTTCTGACCCTATGTGCGGGGTTGGGAATCGAACCCAGGTGGGCTGCGTGAAAGGCATCGACTTACCCATTACGCTACACCCGTCCCCAAAATTGACTAGTTGTGCACTGCTTATGTGGTATGATAGCAGATGTAACAGTTCGTTGTAAGTGAAAACTAAAGATTGAGGAATTAACACCGCTTGTGTTTTTCAATACAAAGAGATAGCGATATACTTTCGGGTAGGTTTTTTTTTTATTAAACAAACAAATCTCAGGGCTGAACTAAGTAATTCTTTCTCTTCTTGAATCTGTGCCGTAACTCATGTGCACGGAAAAGACACGAACACAGCGACAACAAATACTTGGAATTGTATGTTTGATGTATATGAGATGCGTGAAAATACACGCAATTTCGGTGCGATCCAACCTGCTTTCATTAAATAAATAAAGATTCCAAAAAATATTTGAATTTGGATGAGGTTGAGGACGCAGTTCATCCTTCAATTCGACCTGTTGTGCAGTGCACGAGGTGCACATGAGGACGAGACGCCACTGCCCAATAGACGGTTAAAATGGGAGCGAGGTTGACAGTACAAAAGGTTACGTAAAACTAACAATGAAAATCACAGGAGTATACATACAAATGCACGAAGTATTCATTCAAGGGTCCTGATGAAGACTAAATGTGAATTCATACAGAGGAAGATCGATAAAAATCCAAAGAACAGCAAAGAGTTATGGAAAATTCTCAAGCAGTTGATCAAGCCTTTAAATAGTGCACTGAGAACCAGGACCTGATCAAGGTTCATTTTTGTTGCTGGTAAATTTTGTTATGACGCCCCGTCTGACGAACATATTTTTATTATAGAGATAACTTTAAAAACCCTTCTTAATCCACCTAGTGGTGTGATAGTGCCTTTCTCTTTTTTCATAAAAGTCTCATGAAAATATATTTCATACTTATATTAAATAATTTCGGATACCAATTTTGACACCAATTGATTCAGATTGATTCGAGTAGTTCACAAAAGCATGCTTATGTCACACAGTCAGCATCATTTTTCCAAACTAGTCCAAACTAGTCCACTTAGTGGAATTTCCATATATCTTGAAAAATCACCATAGGGGGGAGTACATGATATTTTCGAAATCGAAAAAAAAATTTTGATGCCAAAGGCTTAGAATTGCATGAAACGTCGAGATTTAGTGCCATCTCGAAAAAAAATTTTTTTGAAAAAGTCGACTTTTTGGGACTTAGAAAAAATATCCCAGAAAGTTGATTGTTTCAAAAAAAATTTTTTTGAGATGACACTAAATTTCGATGTTTCATGCAGTTTTAAGAGTTTCTGAATAAAAAAAAAATTTCGATTTTGGAAATTTCATGTACTCCCCCCTATGGTGCTTTTTCAAGATCGAAAATTGTCAAACCTTTACCACCGGGCAGCACCCCTAACGCATGTCCGATTTAGGTCAAATTTTGCATGAAGGCTTTTTTCGAGGTGCTTAAACTTTTGAGCACTAGAACTTAACGAAAATAGAGGTGATCCTAAAATTTTGGCACCCATATATATATAAGAGCGGTAAAAATCAATGTGTTTTGTCGGTTACGTCACTTATACCATCATATATCTGGAACCAAAAGTCACAACCATTTGATCTTCGAACTTGATCAATGGCCCGACAGTAGCTTTCAAACGAGCCCAAGTTTGTTAAAATCGGTTCAGTTATCTCTGAGAAAATTGAGCGCGTTCAAATACAACGCTTTTTGTCGGTTACGTCACTTATACAATCATATCTCCGGAACCAAAAGTCACAGCCATTTGATCTTCGAACTTGATCAATGGCCCGATAGTACCTTTCAAACGAGCCCAAGTTTGTTAAAATCGGTTCAGCCATCTCTGAGAAAATTGAGCGCGTTCAAATACAACGCTTTTTATCGGTTACGTCACTTATACAATCATATCTCCGGAACCAAAAGTCACAGCCATTTGATCTTTGAACTTGATCAATGGCTTGACAGTAGCTTTCAAACGAGCCCAAGTTTGTTCAAATCGGTTCAGCCATCTCTGAGAAAATTGAGCGCGTTCAAATATCTTCGAAAAGTGCACACACATACACACACACACACACACACACACACACACACACACACACACACACACACACACACACACACACACACACACAGACATTTTCCGATCTCGACGAACTGAGTCGAATGGTATATAACACTATGGGTCTCCGAGGCTCCGTTTGAAAGTCGGTTTTTCCAGCAATTCTAATACCTTTCTATAGAGAAAGGCAAAAAGCCTTCTTAGTCCACTTAGTGAAATTTTCATATATCTTGAAAAATCACCATAGGGGGGAGTACATGAAATTTTCGAAATCGAAAAAAAATTTTTGAGGCCAAAAGGCTTAGAATTGCATGAAACGTCGAGATTTAGTGTCATCTCGAAAAAAATTTTTTTTGAAGAAATCGACTTTTTGGGACTTAGAAAAAATATGAAAAGTCCCAGAAAGTTGATTTTTTCAAAAAAAATTTTTTTTGAGATGACACTAAATTTCGATGTTTTATGCAGTTTTAAGAAAAATGTTCGATTTTGGAAATTTCATGTTCTCCCCCCTATGGTGCTTTTTCAAGATCGAAAATTGTCAAACCTTTACCACCGGGCAGCACCCCTTAAGCATGTCCGATTTAGGTCAAATTTTGCATGATGGCTTTTTTCGAGGTGCTTAAACTTTTGAGCACTAGAACTTAACGAAAATAGAGGTGATCCCAAAATTTTGGCACCCTTATATATAAGAGCGGTAAAAATCAACGTGTTTTGTCGGTTACGTCACTTATACAATTATATATCTGGAACCAAAAGTCACAACCATTTGATCTTCGAACTTGATCAATGGCACGACAGTAGCTTTCAAACGAGCCTAAGTTTGTTAAAATCGGTTCAGCCATCTCTGAGAAAATTGAGCGCGTTCAAATACAACGCTTTTTGTCGGTTACGTCACTTATACAATCATATCTCCGGAACCAAAAGTCACAGCCATTTGATCTTCGAACTTGATCAATGGCCCGACAGTAGCTTTCAAACGAGCCCAAGTTTGTTCGAATCGGTTCAGCCATCTCTGAGAAAATTGAGCGCGTTCAAATATCTTCGAAAAGTGCACACACATACACACACACATACACACACACATACACACACACACACACACAGACATTTTCCGATCTCGATGAACTGAGTCGAATGGTATATAACACTATGGGTCTCCGAGGCTCCGTTCGAAAGTCGGTTTTTCCAGCAATTCTAATACCTTTCTATAGAGAAATGCAAAAAGCCTTCTTAGTCCACTTAGTGGAATTTTCATATATCTTTAAAAATCACCAAAGGGGGGAGTACATGAAATTTTCGAAATCGAAAAAAAAATTTTGATGCCAAAAGGCTTAGAATTGCATGAAACGTCGAGATTTAGTGTCATCTCAAAAAAAATTTTTTTTGAAAAAATCGACTTTTTGGGACTTTCTAAGTCCCAGAAAGTTGATTTTTTCAAAAAAATTTTTTTAGAGATGACACTAAATTTCGATGTTTTATGCAGTTTTAAGAGTTTTGGCATCAAAAAAAATTTTCGATTTTGGAAATTTCATGTACTCCCCCCTATGGTGCTTTTTCAAGATCGAAAATTGTCAAACCTTTACCACCGGGCAGCACCCCTTAAGCATGTCCGATTTAGGTCAAATTTTGCATGAAGGCTTTTTTCGAGGTGCTTAAACTTTTGAGCACTAGAACTTTACGAAAATAGAGTTGATCCCAAAATTTTGGCACCCTTATATATATAAGAGCGGTAAAAATCAACGTGTTTTGTCGGTTACGTCACTTATACCATCATATATCTGGAACCAAAAGTCACAACCATTTGATCTTTGAACCTGATCAACGGCCCGACAGTAGCTTTCAAACGAGCCCAAGTTTGTTAAAATCGGATCAGCCATCTCTGAGAAAATTGAGCGCGTTCAAATACAACGCTTTTTGTCGGTTACGTCACTTATACAATCATATCTCCGGAACCAAAAGTCACAGCCATTTGATCTTCGAACTTGATCAATGGCCCGCCAGTAGCTTTCAAACGAGTCCAAGTTTGTTAAAATCGGTTCAGCCATCTCTGAGAAAATTGAGCGCGTTCAAATACAACGCTTTTTGTCGGTTACGTCAACCAAAAGTCACAGCCATTTTATCTTCGAACTTGATCAATGCCCCGATAGTAGCTTTCAAACGAGCCCAAGTTTGTTAAAATCGGTTGAGCCATCTCTGAGAAAATTGAGCGCGTTCAAATATCTTCGAAAAGTGCACACACATACACACACACACAGACATTTTCCGATCTCGTCGAGCTGAGTCGAATGGTATATAACACTATGGGTCTCCGAGGCTCCGTTCGAAAGTCGGTTTTTCCAGCAATTCTAATACCTTTCTATAGAGAAAGGCAAAACCCTTCTTAGTCCACTTAGTGGAATTTTCATATATCTTTAAAAATCACCATAAGGGGGAGTACATGAAATTTTCGAAATCGAAAAAAAATTTTTGATGCCAAAAGGCTTAGAATTGCATGAAACGTCGAGATTTAGTGTCATCTCGAAAAAAAATTTTTTTGAAAAAATCGACTTTTTGGGACTTAATATGAAAATTTTTCTAAGTCCCAGAAAGTTGATTTTTTCAAAAAAAATTTTTTTTGAGATGACACTAAATTTCGATGTTTTATGCAGTTTTAAGAGTTTTGGCATCAAAAAAAATTTTCGATTTTGGAAATTTCATGTACTCCCCCCTATGGTGCTTTTTCAAGATCGATAATTGTCAAACCTTTACCACCGGGCAGCACCCCTTAAGCATGTCCAATTTAGGTCAAATTTTGCATGAAGGCTTTTTTCGAGGTGCTTAAACTTTTGAGCACTAGAACTTTACGAAAATAGAGTTGATCCCAAAATTTTGGCACCCTTATATATACAAGAGCGGTAAAAATCAACGTGTTTTGTCGGTTACGTCACTTATACCATCATATATCTGGAACCAAAAGTCACAACCATTTGATCTTCGAACTTGATCAACGGCCCGACAGTAGCTTTCAAACGAGCCCAAGTTTGTTAAAATCGGATCAGCCATCTCTGAGAAAATTGAGCGCGTTCAAATACAACGCTTTTTGTCGGTTACGTCACTTATACAATCATATCTCCGGAACCAAAAGTCACAGCCATTTGATCTTCGAACTTGATCACTGGCCCGCCAGTAGCTTTCAAACGAGTCCAAGTTTGTTCAAATCGGTTCTGCCATCTCTGAGAAAATTGAGCGCGTTCAAATACAACGCTTTTTGTCAGTTACGTCACTTATACAATCATATCTCCGGAACCAAAAGTCACAGCCATTTTATCTTCGAACTTGATCAATGCCCCGATAGTAGCTTTCAAACGAGCCCAAGTTTGTTAAAATCGGTTGAGCCATCTCTGAGAAAATTGAGCGCGTTCAAATATCTTCGAAAAGTGCACACACATACACACACACATACACACACACACATACACACACAGACATTTTCCGATCTCGTCAAGCTGAGTCGAATGGTAAATAACACTATGGGTCTCCGAGGCTCCGTTCGAAAGTCGGTTTTTCCAGCAATTCTAATACCTTTCTATAGAGAAAGGCAAAAAATCGTTGGAAACGACTAATTTGCGGTAGAGTCAATACACATGTGTGAATCTATTACTTAATTGATTATCCCTCAAAGAGAATCATTAAAAATAATATTTCATGGTTAGAATCATCCTTTCTTAACGCCTACCTTCCTTACGTTAAAAATTCAGTTTTTCAAACATTAAAAAAAATCAAGAAAAGAAATTTTTTTTCAAACTTCAGAATTTAGACGTCTCTTTGATCTTGGTGCCCTAGAAGACCGCTTAATTTGCCTACGCCTCTATCCGGCCATGCTGAAAATTATAAGTTTTAACGATATAGAAGAGCATACAGAGCAAATCATATCGGAAAAGTTCAACAGTTTTTTTTAAGATATTTTTTTTTACTCTGGCCTATTTGCGTACAAGCTCTACGTGGCAGATTGAGCCGATTGAGCCGATTTTTTTAATAATTTTTTTTTGAGTTGGATCTCGTTGTCACCCTTTTTCTAGGGGGGAGGAGCTTCTATTGCCCTCCTGCGAGGATTGAGGGGCACTTCGTTCGTGATTCGTCTCGTTATCCATTGCCGTATCGATGGTATTGTTGTCGATTTTCGTCTTCGTTTCGTTGCTAGTTGCTGTAGATGCACCTTGATGTATATTGGTAGCAATTGCTGATTGGTTGTAGGGTAAGTTGTTAACTGCAGCCGGTGTACTTTGTTCTATGGAGGATACTGATGGTTTCGTTGAAGGGGATGCTTCATTGTTGTTGGCGGTTGTCACAGGTGTACTGGGGTTACTTGGGGTTTGTGTGAAGGAAGCACCGTTGTCCTTTGGTGTAGTTGTCTCCTTGTCCAGTTTATCACATGGCTTACCGTAGTGAACAGCTTTTTGGAAATATTGACAAGTAGCCATCTGATTATCATAGGTAACAAGTGTTTTGCACGGAATTCTTGTATCTTGACCGAAAATCACATAAGAAGGTATAGGCCTCTTCAAGTGTATGCGTAATAAACGTACGCCATTGAGAATACCGGGGAAAAATTCTTAAACTTTTCTTTTTCGATAGAGAGAATCTCTCCGTATTGGGACATAGTTTTGCGAATATAAGAATCGGTGACGCTTGAGTGAAGATCATGCACTCGCACTTCTATAGCCCTATCATCCATATATACTGGAATGTTGTACTTAATGTTCTCGTGCTCCACATAGTGCACATTGTTATTGTCTTTTGCGAATTGAATTGCATCCAACTCTTTATAAAACTGGATGTAAACAACATTATTCGTCTTATTGCATTGAAATAAATGCACACGTTTAATGTCAAGATTCATTTGCTCCTTAAGCAAACCTTCAAGTTCTCGTATCGAAGGTCGATTTTTGCACTGCCTGAAGTCAACAACAATTGTATTCTTTCGTGTCGGCGGTAGCTTTTGTTCGTTTGGTTCACTCATTTCGAGGTCGTTCTATTGTTCACTACACAATACTGTACTTTGTTTCTTCTGTCCCGAACGTAAGCGGTTTTGTTTTATCGACTGACTTGGATGAGATGTAAAACCGAACTGCGCTCAACAGTTGTTTCATAGTGTTTAACAGATAAATCAAAGTATTGAATTGATAGGTAACATAGCTGATTAATAACACCTTATGGTTTGATTTTGGAAAATCTGCTGGTATAGACAATGTTCACTCAAAAGTAATACAAGATTGCTTTCATATCATTGGACTCGATCTGTTGGATTTGGTTAATGAATCATTGGACTCGATCTGTTGGATTTGGTTAATACCGTTTTCGTTTTTGAACCTAGACGCGGGCTACTCTGACTCCGAGTAAAACGAACACGTGGTACTCGCCCTAAACAACAACTCATGAAAAAAAAGAAAAAATAAACAAACTCGGCTGGATGCGTGGTGCGACCCGAGAAAATTTTCAGAGCGAAACTACGCGATTGGAGTCCGATCTAGAGCGACCTCAGGTTGCTAAAACAAACATATCAAACGTTGTTTGGGCGACTCTGGGTCAGCTTTCGGGCTGCTCTGATCAATAAACGAAAACGGTATAATGAATCGCTGTTTGGAAAAAATCTCTGGTTGCTTTGATATCCAAGCATACTGAAAGGAAAGGAAAGGAGCTTTCATATCATTGGACTCGATCTGTTGGATTTGGTTAATGAATCGTTGTTTGGAAAGAATCTCTGGTTGCTTTGATATCCAAGCATACTGAAAGGAATAAGCCCTCAGTAATTCACTTGGTGTGTCAAAGGAAAGTGTGTTAGGTCCTATTCTACTTATCTTGTATATTAATGATATGAATAGAGTTTTGCATTTTTGTGATATACATTTATTTACTGACGATACTGTTCTGTTCATTGCAGCTAAAAATTTCAATGAAACTGTTGCACATTTAAACGTTAGCCTCATTGCCTTAGTTCTAAGGTGCCGAGAGCATCTCTGAATTTCTCTGCTGATTTCATTATCGCCAGTCATCAGCAATGTTGCTCGAATATTAAAAATGCAACGAACGCCAATGATCATCGTTCGCTTTCCTTCGCCTTTGTTCGGTAATCGCTCGGATATTCGGACTTGTCGGGAACGGGTGCATACCACAACCTAATTCGCGAAGATCGTTCGTGCTGTCTTTGAAACAAACAAATTAAGACGTTTTCCTCTGTATTAGTACCATAGTCTTATTTGTGTGTGATGAACCATATCCCAGCCCTCCACCATTGCTGCTACCTCATGAGATATGATGAATTTATTAGATGAAGAATGCTTCGCGAAGAATGGAATCACAGTGACGCTATTCGAACCAATTCGAAGAGTGAAGTAAATGAACGAATGACAAACAAATATATAAAATAAACATGCACGATGTATACCATCAGCTAAGAATGTGTTAGTATATTCGGGTGCGCTTCTCTCTTTCGTGCAGTGAATAGTTCAACGTTGTTCGAGACGATTATATTCAAAGACAGAATATTCGCACCGAGGATCGGCGAATAAATTAGTTACACGAAGAATATGTGCAACATTGGTCATCAGTAGACCCAAGTACACGAACTTGTCGACCATTTCGGTTTCATCACCTCCAATAAGAACTTTGGCTTTGTCTTTGACAAATTGATGTCAAGTCCGATTCTTCTGGTTACTGTTTTTAGTCCATTTCGGTTTCATCACCTTCAATAAGAACTTTGGCTTTGTCTTTGACAAATTGATGTCAAGTCCGATTCTTCTGGTTACTTTTTTAGTTCCATCTTCTCAAAGTTGTATGCTATAATGCTAATATAATCAACGAAACCAAATAGCTGAACGGACTTCCTGAAAATCATGCCACTGGTGTGTATCCCCGCTTTTCTCATTACACCCTCGAAGCAATATTAAATAGCAGATATGAAAGACCATCACTTTGTCGTAACCCTCTGCGAGTTTCAAAGGCATTCGATTCTATCCCCAATGATCGAACAACGCACTTTACTCGATCCATCATAGCTAAGAAGTGTATCGATAAGTAGTTAGCAACATACAAACAGTTATTACTCTGAAATGGCTTATTTTTTGCAGCGTCTTTTGCGGTGACATGTTTGTTTACATGTCAATAACAGCTGCGCAATCGATTGGTTTCGGTACGGTTTATGGTTTCAATGATGAGTCGAATTGATCCGGAAACGCGAAAGAAAATTCTGCACACTTGGTGCTCAGAAAGTGGTGTCACGTACAACGAAATTGCAAAACGGGTGAAAGTGCACCACACCAGTGTCAAAAATATTATCGAGAAGTTCGGTAAGACCCTTTCCATGAAGGATTTGCCCCGATCCGGTAGGAAAACAGGTCCCAGACAGCCCGTCCGGGACTCAAAAGTGGTTGAGTACATCAGGAAAAACCCATCGGCGTCGACGCGGGATTTGGCCAAGCAGTTCAACACCAGCATCGGGATGATTCAAAGGATCAAAGTTCGGAACTCCCTGAAAACGTACAAAAAACAGAAGGTGTCGAAAAAGTCCCTGGTACAGCAATTTCAGGCCAAAACAAGAGCGCGAAAACTGTATAACCGGATTCTACAGAATAAAGACGGATGCATCCTGATCGACGACGAAACCTACGCCAAGGAACACTCTCGAGCGCTGCCCGGATCGCAATATTATACGAAATCGGTGTACCAGGACCTGGATGACGCTGATACCACAGTGGCGATGGAAAAGTTTGGGCAAAAGATGTTGGTCTGGCAAGCAATTTGTACCTATGGTTTGCGGTCGTCGATTTTCTTCACGAAGGGCACAATTAACGCCAAGGTGTACGAGGAAGAATGTTTGAAGAAGAGAAAGCTGCCACTGTACAGAAAGCATAAGACTCCTCCTCTCTTCTGGCCGGATTTGGCTTCAGCCCACTACGCCAACTCCGTTCTACAGTGGTTGTCAAAAAATAATGTACAATTCGTGCAAAAGGACATCAACCCACCTAACTGCCCGGATCTTCGGTCAATTGAAAGGTATTGAGCAATTGTCAAGCGGCACTTTCGGAAGGAAGGTATAGTGTCCCAAAACATGCAGGAGTTAAAAAAACTGGACCGCTGCCACCAGGAAAGTCACAAAAGTAACTGTTTGATGAAGAATGTCAAGTCCAAAGTGCGAGCGTTTCTCAGAAACTGGGGTTTTCTTCATATAATCAGTGAAATGCATAAAAATATAATTTTTCTACAATATATCAAAAACTGATGTCAAAATATGTTTTTTTTTCGCTTTTTTATTCAATAATCAATGTTGCTAACTACTTTTCGATACACTCCTTAACCAACCGTATCAATTTGTCCGGGAATCCGTCGTCGTGCATGATTTTCCTTATCTGATCAAGATCGATAATGGTGTAGGCTGATTTGAAATCGATAAATAACAGATGTTTGTTGAGCTATCCTTGAGAATCGGTTAAATGAAATTTTGTCAAGACAACACATCCAAACTCCATATCATCAATAACAAAGATTGCTGTACGCTTAGGAATCACGTATAGAATCGATGTATTAGTGAAATTAATTTACCTAAAATAACACCACCGGTTCGATTACGCATACTTGATTTCGCCGTAGTCCGGAGAATCAGTATTAGTCTCGTACACTAATGATTATTTGAAATTCCGGATTGTGAAACCAAAAGTTATGTGAATAGTCACTGTGTAAATTGATAGCTACGGAGATTAAGCACCGTGTTTTATACTTCTAACGCACGGATTGCATGTATCACTAACGCGTCGTGGCCAACATTAGAATTTTGGATCTGCAACGTGGAGCTTTTAAGGGGAGCGCAGGATATTTATATCATCATACAGTTCAAGGGCATATAGGCGTGGCTTGAGTTAGCGAGCAATAAGCCGGTAGCGTGAGTACATTCGATACTTGTCAATGTCCATATTAGGGCAATTGTTTGCAATTTGAATTTCCTTCGAAACAATTTGATCGTGGCTCAAACAATGTCATGGAGTCGTTAAAGTAACTAACCAAAAACGAACGTGGTCTTATTTAATCATTAAAGTGCGAGATGTAAAAGTAAAATCAGTTCTCACTTGAAACGATTAGAGACCTCAGAATTTCGAAAAAATCTCACAAAAATTGAGACGCGTTGGAATCAAGATGTCGAACCTATCGACACTAATTTGTTAGTTGAGTCTTAAAGGGAATAAGGTGATAAGATTTGGTGATTTCGTTATGTGGGGTGTTTCCTTGAGGAAGATTTCCAAACAAACATAACTGATATTCAACTGTGTAGCGCCTGTACACAGGGTAAAATGAGTAATCTAGCTGATTTCTGTAAGGTGTGCATGGTGATTAATTGACCAAACGGTTTCCCCGGATAGGAAAAGTTACAGGTTAGAGTTCCGTCTCTACGATAATTTGTTCGCAAGATTTTCCTTTCCTGTCCTTTGTCGAAAGCAGTCTCATTCTCCCTTCAAATATATATTCTTATTTTAATCAGTTCTGTGCGGCTTTTTTACCCACACTTCTAGGAACCGAATCAAATCGACGCAAAAATTATTTATTAGAAATTATTAATTTTTGAATGGCTTCGTGGAAATGGGCTTAATAAGAATATGTCATTTAGATATAATAAGAATATGAACGGTCCCAGATTGCTTCATTGTGGAAGTCCGAAACTCGCAATGAATAGTAAAGTAACTTTAGCACATATTTTCACATTCTTATATTTATTTTAGTAATATTTTGTCGTGAATACGACTTACTTTACTATGGGGCGCCTTTTAAATATTAGCCATATGGAAGAATGGGCAGAACTTAATCGTGAATATCTCGACTTGTATTAATGGCAGCAACATAATTCTCTCACTATTTCATCAAAAATTTGATCAGGAATTTAGGATAAAATTTTAAACAGTGTGAGATAACAACAAACAACTCAAAAATTAAGTTTTTTTAAAATTTGAAAATAACGCGGAAAACTCTTTACCTTCGCTTGGGTTTTTCGCGCAAGGACGACGATTTTGAGGTAGTCAGGCACATATCTTCAACTGAACGTTTTAAAAGGGGAACCGTGGTCGAAAATCGATAATTTCTTCTTGTGCGTTGGATGGAAGCAGACGTCGGGGGTGCACTATTCGCTTTAGGTATGAAGTCAAAGCAATATCGACTTCAATCTCTATATTTTAACCTGAAAAATATCGGTCCTTGTTATCATATTCAATTTTAATATAATCTGAATGTTTGCCATTGATAACAAATAATATTTATAACTTAATGCGATGTACAATATGTTTTGAATCGGGCGGAACACTACCAAGAATCGGATGCGGACCGACAGGAACGGGAATCGTAATGAATAAGAACGCGTACACTAGCTTTTATTTCCTTACATCTAGTTTATTCTCGTGGTTTACATAGAGTGATACTTTCACTGTCGTAGCGGAAATCATCTCGTTATTGTTGAGTTGGCAAGAGTGATAGTGCTCGTGCCTTTGACAGCTCCAGTGCTGCCAGAATTGCTGTTTGATTATGACAGCTCTTCCCCGCAAAAGAAGCTCCTTTCTCGTGCACTACAGGTTGAGCCTTTGCGGAGGTTTGATCGTCCGCTGGGATCGACGCAGATCTTGGTTCGCCGGCAAGCACGCTGAATACGATGATTCCCTAGATTTTGCCATTCCAGTCGAAGTTGACTTTGGAATGCCCGTCGAAGGAGCAGGGGTTATTGGTTTAGGAAAACGAGTCAAGTCATCGAAAGTATGAATGTTTTCTTCCGGTATCGTAGTCGGAGGCATGTTAGAAGTTACAGCGGTAGCATTGTCTTGAAAAACTTGACAACCCCTATCTTCGCCGCGAAAAAGTTGCTTCTGTAGAAGAACTCAGTATCCCCTTACCTACAGCACGCAGTTGATCAATATGACGTTTCCAGACCCGTCCATCACTAAGCTGTACCAAATAATGACGCTCACCAAGTCGCTCTTTGATAGTCCCGAATTTCCACTTGTTTTCGTGAACGTATTCGCGAGCCGAAACCTTGGCTCCCACAGTTAATTCTCTAACTTTAGACTGAACTTTGCTTCTGTTCGGGTCCTTTGAAGGGACCATGAGATTGAGCCGTGAGCGGATCTGGCGACCGAACACTAGCATCGCCGGGGAGTATCCAGTAGAAGGGTGAATCATTTTACGATACGCCATGAGAATGTTGCAAATCTCGCTTTGTACCTCAGAGCGATTGCAATCCAAAGATTTGAGCTTAGCTTTCATTGTCTGTATGAAACGCTCAGCCTGTCCATTTGGGGCAGGGTGGTATGGTGCACTGAGTTTATGGACAACACCGTTCAGTGTTAGGAACTTTTTAAAATCTGCCGAAATAAACTGAGGCCCATTGTCACTCACGAAAACCGATGGAAGACCATAAGTACTAAAAAATTCTCTGCACATACGAATTGTTGTATCTGTAGTCATGTTCTTGACCACGAAAACAGCAGGCCATTTTGAGAACGCATCAATCAAAATCAGGTAATAAAATCGCAGGAATGGACCAGCATAGTCCGCATGAACCCTTTGATACGGTTCACTCGGTGTATCCCAACAGTGGAACGAAACTTTTGGCAGATTAGCCTTGGTAGCTTAACAGGTCGGACAGTCCCTAACAAGGTTCTCGATGTCTCTATCGATATTTACCCACCAACAGTAGCTACGAGCAAGTGACTTAATTCTTGAAATACCGAAGTGCGTCGAATGAAGTTCACGAAGAACCTTAATTCGCAGCGAAGGTGGTACATACACCCGACTGCCACGCAAAAGACAATCTTTCTGTAAGCTGTTCTGTACGAATTTACCGTCGACTCCCTTTCCCGATCTTAGAGCACGTACTAACTCATTAACACTGTCATCCGAAAGAGTAGCTGCACCTAGTTCGTCAACTGTAAGCGGACGCGTTTGTATTGTATTCACCTCAACAGCATCGGGTTCCTCAATCTCCGATTCAGAATCGGTTCGGGGTAAGGGTAAGCGAGACATTGCATCACCGTTGAAATGGTCCGATGACTGACGGTGGCGGATCTTGTAATCGAAAGCTAGCAGAAATGCCGCATAGCGCTGCATTCGCACTGCGGACATAGTTGGGAGTCCCTTGGATTCTGAGAAGATTTGACTAATGGGCTTATTATCAGTCACAAGGGTGAATCGACGACCGTACAAGTATTGGTAGAACTTCCGAATACCGAAAATGATCGAGTAAGCTTCTTTATCGATCTGCGAATACCTTTGCTGTGTTCGAGTAAGAGTCTGCGAAGCGTACTGCAATGGTCGCTCAGTCTCATCAGGATACTGATGCCTGATGACCGCCCCTACACCGTAGAGCGAAGCATCGGTGGCTAACACCAGTGGAACTGTGGGTCATAGTGGACTAAAACACTATCAGACTGCATTTCCTTCTTAACGAATGCAAAAGACTTCTCTCACTCCTTACTCCAAACAAATGGGGCGTCCTCTTTCAGAAGGTTATTGAGTGGATACAGAACTGTACTAAGATTAGGGAAAAATCGGCCATAGTAAGTTATCAGTCCAACAAAGGATCGAACCTGGTCCTTGTTTTTAGGAACCGGCATGTTCTGCACTTCTTCCACATTATCACGCAACTTGTGAGTTCCTTCTCTATTAATTATATAACCGCAATACTCGATTCGATCTGAGAAGAAGTCACACTTCTCTCTATTTACGCGAAAATTGTACATATCCAACCGTATGAACACCTCTTCAAGTCTAAGCAAGTGTGTCTTACTGTCAGGGCCAGTGACACGAATATCGTCGATAAAGACAGTTACACCGGGTATTTTGGAGAATCTGCTCCATAAGACGCTGAAATATAGCCGGAGCGGAAGCGACACAGTACATTAGTCTCGTGGGACGGAAAAGACCACGATGAGTGCTTAGAATAAGTAAATCTCTATCCTTCTGGCAGACTTCTAGTTACAAATAGGCCTGGGATAGATCCAGCTTTGAAAAGGTCTCTCCCCCCGCAACGGTTGCGAAAAGTTCTTCTACGGTAGGAAGAGGATGATCGTCAATTTGCAAGAACGGATTCAATGTGATTTTATAGTCAGCGCACAATCGTACCCTACCGCCCGTCTTTTTCACCGGAACGACAGGAGTGGCCCACTCAGAGTGATCCACCTTTTCCCAGATACCATCACTTACGAACTGGTCGATCTCTTTCTCGACCGCACCCCGCACTGCAAATAGAACTGATCTAGCCTTCACGTACATCGGCTTGGTATCCTTCGAACGGTCAGCGAAGCTTGAATCCCCTTAATTTTACCAACGCGTTTATCGAAAACATGTGAGAACTTTTTAAGTAAATCATTCAACGCACTGGCGATGTATTGATCCCTACCGTCACAGTAAGAAATTAGATTTGCTTGAATGCTGGTTTGTACTCGACTGACCCGCCAACTGGAAATACTTCTTCTTTTTCATTTTCTTGGATCCGTGCTCGATGTGTTGCACCTCGTTCTTCGATCGGGATCCGTGCATCTCATCGGTGCCACGGTGTGACATTTCCATCCCAAATCCGATTTCCTTTGCCCTGTCCAGGGTCAAATTTCTAACCTCCAGCAACCGCGACTGTATCACACGATTCCGGATGCCAAATACGAGCTGGTTCCGTATGGCTTTGTCCAAGTGATCTTCGAAATTGCACGTTTGAGCAAGTTTCTCCAAATCCATTAAGTACTCACTCAAAGACTCGTGCTCCAGCTGCTTGCGGCTTGAAAACTTGAAATTTTCCAGAATTCCCAAAGGATCGGGATTAAAATGATCCTTCTGCAGAGCCACAATCTCATCAAAACGTGGTAAATCCAAAAGGAAACTTGCAGCCGCTCCACCCATCGATTAAATTTCGATGTGGCAGCATTGAACGGCTCAAATGAAAACGTAACCGGTACCACAGCAACGCCAGCGGCAGGTCCAGCACCTGGCTGGTCCACCATGTTAGCAAAATGCTGCAATTTTCCGAACGCAACGTAGAACACAGCAGAAACACACTTTTCGAACTTTCGCGCAGTTCCGTACTTCTCGTCGCCAAACTGTTGTGAATCGGGCGGAACACTACCAAGAATCGGATGCGGACCGACAGGAACGGGAATCGTAATGGATAAGAACGCGTACACTAGCTTTTATTTCCTTATATCTAGTTTATTCTCGTGGTTTAGATAGAGTGATACTTTCACTGTCGTAGCGGAAATCATCTCGTTATTGTTGAGTTGGCAAGTGTGATAGTGCACGCTTAGAAAAAGTTACTCAAAGTTTGAGTACTAGTTACTCATTTTCAAATGATACATGGAAACGTCAAAAATTGAGTAGTTATCATCAATGATATTGAGTAACTCCTACTCTAAATTTGAGTTTAACGCAAAATCTCTTTTTATAGTTACTATTCGCATTCGCGATAAGTCTAAAAGTTGTAATTTGTAGCAACAGGTTGTATTTTTTGTTAGTGAGACGCGTATTTCGAGGGTGAGTCGATCAACACAAACGGTGTTGTGTCTGCAAAAACCGGAATGATCAGCTTCGTGTTGTGCTTTAGAAAGGAAACGAATATGCTCAAATGTCATTTATGAGGAATAAGTGTATGATTGGTGCCTGAGCATAACACACTACTCCAAGCGACCACCACTTGATATAGTATTGAGTTCAATTATTTAACATTTTAATACAATACACTCAGAAAAGGAGCAATTTTTTTGCAAATTTGGTATATGTGAAATAAAATTTCACACAAAATTTGAGTGATAGTTACTCTATTTTTGTACATGTACGAATATAGTATTACTCAGTAAATGAGTAGATTTTACCCAAATATCGTTTCCAGTGGAAGAACTCAAATTTGAGTAACTTCGGAGTTACTCTAAATTAGAGTTGTTCCACTTTTTCTGTAGATGAGTGAGATCTTACTCATTTTTGAGTAACTATTTTTAAGCGTGTGCTCGTGCCTTTGACAGCTCCAGTGCTGCCAGAATTGCTGTTTGGTTATGACACAATATAAGAATCCAGTGTTGATCTGCTTCAACTTAGACGCTTGAGAATTGATCAACGAACAATTGATAGATTTCCTTTGCTCCGGCTTTAAAGAGTTCCTTATAATGACTTAGAAGTTGACAACTCTTTCCCATATGAAAAAGTAAAGCCAAGAGAAAGTACACTACAAAAAATTATGTTATTGTCTATATTTTATGTAATACTCCACAATAACCGGATAATATACTATTATGTTAGCGTCAACACCTTGTTATAGCACATACTCACCTAGACGTATATTCAGCTTACTATTCTGTTAGGCCCATCACTGCATTCAATATGAGAAGAACCAGGATTTCGGAGATGTTCAATTCAACAAAACCAACTACATAGTTTAACGGTCAAGTTGGAAGTTCCAGCACCCGACCAACACATATATTTTCATGCTTATTTGATGTAACTCGAAAGTTTCATATTCTCAATTCAACACTGATATAAAACAATATTTCAATATGATTACATCTGTTATACACAACACATACGAATACTTAGTAACACTTCACACTACACATACGTTTTAAAATGATATAATAATATTTATCATCAAATAATACGATAACATTATTGCATAGCTTTATTGATTGAGATCCTACTACTATACTTATGAAACCTAAAATGTGTCTTTTCAGCCGAATAAATGGTGGAAACTCGAACACATGGCGTCACAGTGTGTCCCGCGACCTCAGCTCAGATATTGATTCAATGTTTTCGCGCTCGGGAGCAACACTTCCCAGAGGTGATTATCGTAGCTTTTTTAAGTAGATTTGAAATCAATCTTTTTTGTTCAGTTGGTTATGATTTCGTAGTGTTTTACCTTTTTTATGTCCGTTTTACCTCACTTTTAATAGTTAATAACATTTCTTTTTCAATTTCACATGAAGATATAAAAACCCGAACAAAGGTTTACCTTTAGAGATTCATTCTGATTATTAGCAACATCTTTATTCCAACCAGGAGTTCTACTATTGGCCCAATCGAATGATATAGTTTTTTATATGATCATATTGAACTCAAAGTTATTCAGTGTAATACCAAAATAGATAAAGTTACAAAAAATCCCTATTTGAGCAGTTCTGGAATAACACTTTCAAAATAATGCAATTTTTTAATATTTTTGTTTGCTAACATATCTTTCGTGGGTTACCGTATAAACTTTGGAGTAGACTTGTATTAGTCGGTACACCCATAATTGATAATGAAAAAAGTAATTGCTTTTGTAAGTTATGTAGCTATTGTTTTTTTGAGAACGAATGTAATGTTTATTTGTTATTTTACTTAGTGTAACATTAAATAGATGTTTGGATTGATGATGCATATGAAATATGATATAAATCAATAAAGTTATTGAAACAATGTTGAAATGTAGTACATGTAGTCTTTATTTTTGTTTTTAATTGTAGTCCATGTATATCCTTCTAGTCAATTCGGTACGGTAGCCTAAGCTCATTTCCGCGTAAATGAGAAAACGCGGCTATTTCCGCTAAACTAGTCTCAATCCAAAATATTTGTTTAGTGTTCCTCTCAGTTAAAGCTCAAATGAGATGTTTTACTTTTCCTAAGTGACATTTGTTTACATAATTATTTCTGAATGTAAATCAATTAAAAAAAGTTGTATTCGGCAGAACAACGTATGAAAGATGGTTAAAGTTGAATATTTGTGAAGACAAAAATATCGACTGCAACTTGAATGAGAGGTAATTACTAACCAAATATTTTGCATGTTATTTTGCATGACTTATCTTCGGGTGATAAGGCATTGAAATTCGTTTCGCGATATTGAGCAATTTTAACCATCAGTCAAAGTCAAGAAAGTGAAAATGGAAAGAAAGCATAGAAAAAGTGCTATGTGTGTTCTGTTTGGATTTTGATATCATACATGTTCAAAAGGCATCAACGCTTACACAATGGATAGTATGTAGCTTATGCATAAATGTTTAATTTTCAAACTCACTTCATTCAGTTCTTCAATCGATTGATAGCCATAATAGACACATGTGACGTGTTTGTAATTTTAATAGCAAGTTGACAATTGCAGTACAAATCATTTATTGCAAAGAGAAATCAAACGAGGTTCAAGCAAGGTTTGAAATTTCTTCGCATTTTCCAGACGAATTCAAGTGTGAAATATGTGAAACCAGGCCCGTGCGCAAGAGGGAAAGGGGGTTGGGGGTTTCAACCTTCTCCCCCCCCCCCCCCCCCCCCCCTCCTGGAAGATTTTTCAACACTGCGTTCCATGAACAATAGAGTACTTATTATATAAAAGTGCAAATAACTTGACTTTTCTTTCAAAATTTTGCGCGTCCCCACCGTTCGAAACTTCCTCTCTCCTCTGAACTCCTTGAAAAATCATTTATTTTTAATTCATATTTTGTTATAGTAAAACATTTCAAGAATATTCTGTGAAATTTTCAAGTCTTCCGGAACAAAACTCAGCAAGTTATGGGCTTTTATCTTTGCTTATCTCATACTGCGAAGAAGTAAGAGCTCGGCGCACCGGCCCAAGATTTCTGCTTCGATTGACTTAAAAACATGACAAAACATTCTTAAAATGTTTCATTATAACAAATTATATAAGAGAAAATATGATTTTTTGAAAATGTTAGACACTACGGGCTCCCTTGAGTAACAAATTGTTTCCATTGATTTTATAGACAAAAAACTTTAAGCGCGTTTTTCTCGTAAGCAGGTTTTGAAAGTCCGTGTCCATCGTCATTCAAAAATTACTTTATTTCAAATTCTGCACACACACAACTCCCAGACTGCAGCTGCTGCAGATGAAAAGGATCGGTTTCGGACCACTACGTATATTTTCGAAAAATAACGGTTAACTCAGAGTGATGCAAGCTAAGCTACCTAAACGAAAAATTACACTTTTTTTGGTTGCGGATAGTCACGTACCCAGAGGGGGGGCCTGAGGGGCCCTGGCCCCTCCCGAAATCAAAAACAGATACATAATTATTTAGAAGATCTCAGACATGTGTTACAGAAATAACAAGACAGTAAACGTAAAGAAATGTAATACAGTAACAGTTCCAGTGGAAAAGTTTGAAGTGTCTGTTAAAAACGACCGTAAAAGACACACCGAAAATTAGGTACATAAGCAATCTTCAGTAACATTATTTTTCTATCTTCGGGCCCCTCCCGAAAAGAAATCCTGGGTACGGGCCTGGTTGCGGAGATATGATGGTATAAGTGACATAACCGAAGAAACGCGTTGTTTCTTCATACTCAATTTTCTCGAAAATTGCTGAGCCAATTTCAATCAATTTAGGCTCGTTTGAAAGCTACTATTAGGACATTGATCAAGTTCGGAGGGGTTCGTCGTTCTTCCTGGAGTAAATAAATCTTTTTTGTATTGTTCCTACAAGGTTTTAGCAGATTGTTTGACATCCTTTATGGGGTGCCGAATTTACTTCTGCTCGTACATATTGCAAATCATTTTGGTCGCTTTTGCAAAATCTCTAAACACTCTCGTGGGTTGAAGGTTTTTATTTTAGATGAAATTTAGCACCTGCTAATCGTGCAACATCCTTATGAGGATGCAGAAAGATTTGATTATTTTTGTGCTGTGCTGTTCTCCCACCTCACCCACTTCACAATTCCTGTTTCTTTTTGTTTCTTTTATCCTTCCCTCCCCATCAAGAAAATGATGAGAAATCACGGCAAAGCAAATATTTCCAAATAACCAAGGGAAGGGTGCCATTTGAGACAATTAGTTTTGAATTTGATTTCATAACAAACAGAGTAATCCTCCAAATATTTAAGAATCCGAGATACTCTGGTTGATATGGAGGATTTCACAGTAAGTGGATGCGTTGTTTGTTGGTTGGATGTGGTCGAATTGACGTCTTGAAACTGTAACGTTTTTGGTTCAATGTATTCTTTGGTACAGCATATGGCTTGCTTCCGTAGGTCAAAGTTGTTTACGAGAATATCGAATGGAGTTGACATTGTTCACGATATGATACCGTAGATATGCGATCGATTAAGCTTAAGACGACCTAACTGATGACATTAAAGTTGGCTTCAAGAACTGTTCTTGGTTGGTTTATTTATT
Source organism: Malaya genurostris (assembly GCF_030247185.1). NCBI lineage: Eukaryota > Metazoa > Arthropoda > Insecta > Diptera > Culicidae > Malaya > Malaya genurostris. Next base: position 78,621,818 of record NC_080570.1, on the reverse strand, counting down.
TTTGTGTTTCGCATTCAACTCATCAGTGCATTAACAGATTATGTTGATCTGCTAATGCCACGTCGCGGATCAACATAATCCGCTAAGCAGACGTAAAGTACTTGCTACCTACAAGCAAAGATGTCCATCTCCTCTGTGTGACGAAGAGCAAGCAAAATTTCTCCCCACGCACTGACAACTTCAACGAGAGCTCTTCTCTTTCACATATGTACATCACTGTTGTATAAAGTGTGCACGCATCATGAGTGCGTTTGTTTATTTCCTTTTACCTCTTCCACTGAATCGCACCAAAGTGCTAGAGCATTAGCTAATAAATTCTCTGAGGTGGATGCAGATACTTTCACAGAGGTCTACACGCCGGTGAGCACTCTGGTGTATGGTTTGTGAAGAAGAAGCGTGGGGCACGCAAAATCAGCAAAATAAAACAATTTATCGTTAAATTTTCAGTTTTCATTGCAAATTTTTCATAGCAAGACCAGATCTACTTTCTATTAATTAAAGTTCACATAAGTGTTCGCTCACCATCACGCGGCAGTGATCACTTGGGTGTATTTAGGCGAGAGCACGTGAGAGTGATTCGTGCGAAGAGAATGTTATTCTCTCGCACCAGCTTCTTTCAACACAAGCACGCACTCAAAGTCTGTCTGTCTGGACACTGAGAAGAAGTGCGCTTTCCTCTTTGTGTGGAGCGGAGCAAATGTATCCGCAGTGTTTAATTGAAACCTACGCCCTGGTGTATCACTCCAGTGAAATGAAATCTCTCCCTACAAGTAACTTGCTAAGGTCCTTCCTGACGTTCCGAAAGTACGAAACAAATTGACGGCATTCTGACCGCCAACAGGTTGCAGTCACTAAGGGGTTTTGGTATCTCTTGGGCACAGGTACACATGACTAAATTTATTTATTTTTACGTTTCGCATTCAGCTCATCAGTGCATTAGCAGATTATGTTGATCTGCTAATGCCACGTCTCGGATCAACATAATCCGCTAAGCAGACGTAAAGTACTTGCTACGTACAAGTCACTTGCTTAGGCCCTTCATGACGTCCCGAAAATACGAAACAAATTAACGGCATTCTGACCGCCAACTGGTTGTAGTCATTAGAGGTACCAAAACCCCTTAATGATGTGGAATTGAAGTTACAAAAATGACCACTCATTGGTGAGGCGGACATGGCCACTAGACTCGATCTGAGTAGTTAATTTATTATTGTTTTTTTTCACAAAAAAATGCTGGTTTTATGTAACTCATTACAATTTTCGAGTACTACAACATAGTTCAAAATCCCCAAATCTCGGGCATAATCGATGGTCACAAATAACCGATATTACCGACGACGTGTGTTCTTTTCTACAAAACATTCGGCATCGACAGCACAAAAGATGAGCGAAGATTGGTCTTAACTCAAAGGCAATCGCATTTTATTGCACAAATATTTTACTGATCATTTTTCATTTTTCCTTTAAAAAAATTTTAAGATGAAATTATATTTTTCATGTACAAAACAGTTGCAAAATATCAATAAGGCCAAAACATTCATTTACACACAATATTTAGTCAAATGTGATTGTGTCCTGCGTCAAAGTGAGACTGGTCAATTTTGCCTCACCCGTTTTGAGATTTTCGATTTCGAGATTGGTGCACTCCGATCCAGATTGATACATGTACATATATATGGTATAACCATATACCGTTTTGTAACGAAAGGTTGTAGCTTTCGAACAGTATATATTTATTTATTTATTTATTTAAATAGATTTGCATCATTTTGATATTTTTGATACGACACATTAGGGTCATATCCCTGCCGAATGTCTTTTACATGTCTGGAAGAGAAACTCCAATGGATAAACCTGAAGATTTTTTTCTCTTATCATGTTCGTTACTCTAACGAGTTGATGTGCAGTGAAATGTTCAAGACAAAATCCAAAATGCTCTACTAACAAAATAGAATTCTCGTTTACATAAGCCATCATTCTTACAACGATCATTTTTTCGAAAAGTTTATTTATGGAATAAAATACACTGATTGGTCAATAACTGGATGTTGCCGCTGGTTTTTATCATTTTGAGAATAGGAATAACTTAAGCGTTTTCCCAAACACTTGTTGAAAATTTTAACCAAGAGACTCGAGGCAACAGCGGAATAGTTTTTAATAAGCATATTAAAATTTTCATCATTACCAGAAACCTTTATGTTTTTAAGTTTCCCAATTATTGACTTAATTTCATCAAATTCGTCCCAGTAATGACATTTAGCATTAGCATTAGCATTAGCATTAGCATTAGAGACCGCCCGTGTGTTGCTACTCCGTTATTGATCTGGACCAATTGAGATTGCAAAATGATTTTTTGAAGTAATATGTTTGGGAATAACACATTGTTTCACACTGTGCAAACTGTATTGAACCATGCATGCTGATCAATACCGACGCCGGCCACGTCCGAATGCAGATCTACTTGGGAGGGATAGGATTGTTAGTTCGATGCATGTTGCTACTAAGAACCGAGGAATCCTCTGCATTTCCACATGCATCACAGGAGAGGATACTTTGTTAGTAAATGTTTTAATAATGTTATCATGTGTTTATTGCTCTGGGTAGCCGGCTACCAAGAATGTTTTAAAGTATTATCGTTTTATGTGTTACTTTGTGCTGGCAATATAATGCACAAAACAGTCAATCTCCGAAATTGACAAAACTCCGGACAGCCGGCTGTCGAGTATGCAGTCACTCGTTTATGCATCTACCTTTCGCGTTTTTTTGGTCATGCAAAAAAAAACACATGCGGATTGATAAAAAAAGGTATCATCTCACTGCTAGGTGGATTAAGCACGTTTTCATAAATGAAACTACGTGATACAAAATAAACGAGCGAATAGGATTTAGACAAAAAAGTTGATTCATTGCATTGAAATATTCTAAACAGTTATTATAAAATCATTTTAAATCACCAAACAAAGGTCAACAGATTTCACACGCGTCTTGATTCATTATTATTTCCGCTTTATTATTTTAATTATTTATTAAAATTATTAATTGGTTATATTAGTTGATCTGGGCAGCCGGCTACCGAGAAAAATATTAATTTACTTTTTGAAATATAATATCAAGTGTTTTTTACTATGTATTCAATATACCCATATATGTTATCTCTGTTATTAACTTTGTAATATAAAGTTAATGCGCAATGGTTGATTTTTATCATTCATTTTATAATCCTGAAAGACAATCAATAACATGGAAGAAGAAATCATTCACAATAAAACTTTTCTCCGAAGCTAGACGGAAATTGATAGGTTGAATAAAGAGATGATTTAGTAAAATAGAGTAATCAGAAGTAAAACATTGAAAATATCTGATAACTGAAAGGAAAAAGAAACTCCTGCAATTGTCGCCTTTTACGACATGGAAGCAGGAACCCAGTGGATCTATTCTTGGTTCATTTTTTTTCCGCATGATTACACACGGCATCTAGGCTGGTACTGTCCGGAGAGAGCTAATAGGTACTATCAATCTCCTAGTGGACCCTCAAATTCGTCCCAGTAATGACATTTTGTAGCAATACTTGAGTTGATTGCCATGAGGACTCTCTCAAACGGCTAGGTAAATTTTTGAGCTTTTGTGCTATTTCTAAGAAGTATGGGTGGGTTCGGACCTTAGGAAGATTCCAGAAAGGTTTAGAATATGGTTGAATTTGCAAATCTTTGTTTAATTTCCTTTTGTAAATCCCTAACTATGGATTTTGTAGGTGAATTACGAGTGCGTTGAAATTGTCGTGGACGAATATTCTACAAACGGATGAACATCTGTCGATGATGGGAGAATTAAGTTTAGTTTAAGCTTCATGAACTTCATCATTTCAAGACATTATTTTGTATGTGAGATTTGTTACAAACCAACCAAAAGCTCTAAGATAGTTGAACATAGGACTGATTGGATTATTTATTGCTTAGTTTTAAATACAATTAATGTAACTGAAATATGATTTGAGTCAATCAAGAACCAGATCAGCAGAAGAAGGATTTCTCACAGAAGAGGAACACGTTGGACTATTTAGAACTTGAACTGAAATATGAGCATATGGAAAATTTTTGGTGGTGGTTCGTGAGCCGCTGTACTGTTCAAAAATATTTCTTGATTTACCACTCAGTTTTTAAGACTCAGTGCTGGGGACGGGTGTAGCGTGTTGGGTAAGTCGATGCCTTTCACGCAGCCCACCTGGGTTCGATTCCCAACTCCGCACATAGGGTCAGAAAGTTTTTCTGACCCGAAGAGGTGAATGACCTTAAGGTTAAAATCTCTATAATAAAAAAAAAGATGCAGTGCTAACTATGGTATCTGTGGAAAGCCTTTTTCATTGTTTATAAATATATCATATTAGAAATAAAAGAGTGGACGACGGCTGAAAAACTTGATTATGTAAAAAGTCAGTATATCAACGATTATACAATTGCTGATTTGAGTTCCAATACCGACAATCCCACAATGCGTGCTCGATCAGCGGCAAATCCTGTCTGGAAATCTAGCTGAACCTTACCGTTGCACAAGATACTTCTAAGCGTAGTGGTCTGAAAAAGGGGTGGTTTGTCGGATTTATCACAATGCTTGGACAAATTGTAAACACATTTTTCCTTCAACAACCAGGTGAATAAAACGCAAATGCAGCTGCAATATTAATAAATATAAATATAAATAAAATAAACTATTGAAATCAATAATCATTGAAAATCACTGCCTTCAAGATTTAGATATAAAAATATATGGGTTGCCACTTTGAATATAAGGAATATAAGGATTAAAACGTCTCAATCGAAAAATTATGTGGCCAAAAACCGTGTTAAATACAAATCGATCCAAAATACTATGCTGAAGAACACTCTATTCAATCTTTCAATCTCTCAGAAATAAGTGTATTGAAAATTGTGTCATTTCATTGTGCTTTGTTCAAAACCCTAACTATTGGGATATGGCGAAAAAAACGATATCTCCGTGAATAGATGACGGATACTTACAATCTACGACTCTTATGATTGGTGTTACGGTTAGGTATCTAAATTTGAAACAATTTTTAGTTTTCAAGGTCAATTGTAACAAATATTGTCAAAAAAGTGCAATTTCTACAAAAAAGTATAATTTGGCAAGCAATCATCAGATCTAAAAACAATAGCCTGAATACTTCCAAAAAGACCTTTCATTTGCAACTAGTTTGGTCAAAACCGGTCCCGTCATCTCTGAGAAACACACACACCCACCCACACACACACACCCACACACCTACACCTCACTTCTAGGTTGATTAATGACAATTTTAATTATAACAGGATATGGGGACAATTCTAATCAAAAATTCTTCTGAAGGCATTTAGGCTCCAAAATCAACCTCTGAAAAAACGCTTTGGTCTAATAGGAAAAAAAAGTCGCTGTAGTATGCCGTGCCTTACGAGGCTTACAATATCCGTAAGTTTGTATACTTGGCATATTTCGTTATTCACTCCATTCTCTTCTTTACCGCCGAGTATTGAGCGCAGAATTTTTCTCTCAATGACACCGAGTACTCCAATATCTGTTTTCTTCAACATCTCGTTTGGGCTGCCCCGTTATCTACCAGCCATTATGTACTATGTATTGGTAGAGTTTATCGTCAACCATATTCTGGCAGTTTCTCTAGGTCTCTTCCACAGCTCTACGATCCACACCAATAATATCAATGTTATTCGAAAAACCAGCATGTGGGACTTATTGCTAATATTCCGTTTATCTGCAGGCCGGATCATCGTGTCGCACCTTCGAGCGCTGTATTGAACAACACATTTGAGGACGCGTCGCTATGCTTCAATCCATCTAACATAACGAAAGCATCGAATGTCGTACCTGCTATCTTGACGCTTGATTTTGATCCATCGAGTGTCGCACGAATCAGTGAACATCTGGTCCGTCACTGAACATCCTTTTCGAATTCTCGGTGACTCTTGTTTGTATGTAGAGCATATGAAACCATCCAGTCCGTAGACATTTCCTCTCCTTCCCAGATCTTTCCGATTACTTAGGGGAGTGCATAGTTCAGCCGCTCGCATTCAGTTTTAAGAAGTTCGATAATGATCCCGTCCTTCTCAGCGTCTTCCAAGTCTTTTCAATTGTAAGTTTTTTTTAATGGCGAGACTTCACCGGTCTTACATTCCATCAGCATCTCGAAAGATCGCAATTCCAATATTTTTTTCCATTTATCAAATAGCACAATTTCATTTACTTTCAAGATTAATTATTCAGATGTCAAAATATTTGTTCAATCCATGACACTGATTTTTAGTTGTTTATTTTTTTATGTGATTGCAGTGGGATTCCACGTAGCGTTAACACATGCTCCAAATATCATTAAAGGTAGTAAGCAAACTGTACGCCACCCCGTCACGACTGCAGCCACTTCCACTTCCAGCTCTGTAACTACAACACAAATTCCAATCAACATATAAACACAACATGACAACGGCTTGCGGACTCAGTCCCATACATTTATAGCAACATAAAAATGATTGAATTTTTAGCGGATGCTATAATATTCTGCGTCGATGAGAAAAAACAGTGCCTCCTCAACAATAAAGATACAAATTTAGAAATTCTAGAAATTAAACATCACGCACCAACCTCCCATCTATTTGAAATGTGAATGTCAGGTTGCTGATTAAATCAATCTCACCAAACAAACGACATGAAGAAGGACACTTTATGGATCGTAAGAAAAAAATATTTTTCCTACTTTTATATTGTACAGGAACAAATAAACCGGCAGAAAAGCTCCGTTTGAAACATGTGTAGATTATAAGCTTTTGAATAAGAAAAAATAAATAAATGATCGAAATGGTGACCATATTAAGTATTTTCCGAGGCTGATTGTGGAAAAATCATTCAAATAAATTTACTTATTCAGGATACTTGTCTCAAGGGCGTGAATGAAACTCAAAAACAACATATTTAAATATAAATATATGAATAGGAAAATCAGTTTATGTTTTGATTGTTTTTTATTTTTTTTTAATATTGAAAAAAATTTCGAGGTTCATGCATTTCGCTGTTCAACAACAAAATATGTATAGATTTGTTTCAATTGCTTCGTGTATTTATTATGTGAACGAGCTCTCAAATGCTGATTTGAGAGAAAAACCATTTCAAAAGCATGACCAAATACATACATTCAAAAGTATTCAAAGTTAGCGTTGGAACCTATGCCATATCTATTGATTGAAGCTGAAAACAATTTTTTTTTAAATCGTTCTAATGATCTTGAACAGCTAATACTATCAATTGGTCGGCGATTTTCCCTACCAATTTATATGTGATAGCTATTTAGGAAAAACTACTAAAAAGCAACTTCGATCAAAAAAAATTAGAGGGTTGTATTCAAGACACGACCGAGCACAATAACATTAAAAATGAAACATTTCTAGGGTCTTTATAATAAATACAAAAATAAAGATGATAATGATGATGATACACTAAACTTCACTACACTTCAAAGTTACTTGAAAGCTCAATTTTAGATACAAACAACCTAAAGATTTAAACCTGAACGAATGAATCTATATTATTTTATGATGATAATTTTCGAGAAACGTACAAACTTATTAATTTAATTTGATTTATATCGTTTATTTACCGCCAGTTTTAACCTAATAATGGTCGTTCACTGGATGGACTTATTAATTTTATAAACAGTTAATCGATCCAAGAGAAGATTTTATTTATTTTAACGAAAAATTTTGTGCCAGTAAACTCAGTAATAGTGTAATTTTATTAATCCTTCAAAATCGTCAATAATATTCGGAAAGTGTCGGTAAATAATATGGCAACAATACGAGGAAGAAAACATGTGAAACAGTCCGTATAAAATATTTAGTTCCTTACATTGATTTTCGCTTTGGCATATTAGGAATATACGGAATGGATACGCAACAAAATTCTGAAATTTTGTTCATATTGAAACTTGATGTTATTAACATATGAATGAACCTCGGGAAGCGAAATGTAAGGCATTTTTAATGGCAAAATCGACCAAAAATTTGCTAAATACATGGGATATTTCAAAAGAATCGGTAACCACGCTGATTCGGTTTTTCAATAGTTAGATCATATATAAGATACTCAAGCGAACACGGTGTTGCACAGACAACAGGAAACCAACAAATAATGCAAAAGCGACAATCCAGCAAGTGAACGCATATACAATCCAGTCGTCAGCTCACCGGACGAGCTACTTGTTTCATTCACAGTCAAACATCAACTAGGCAAAGAAATATTGTGCAGCCTATATTTATAGATTTCTCTTCATACTATGCATAACGATACGATGTTTTTAATGCATGACGCAAAGCCTCCTATGCCGAACAAGAAGTTGACGTCATTTTGTAGAACAGGGATTGGTGGATGAAAACATAGGTCGATTCCAACCATTTTTTCAATAGTATGCTATTGAAATACTGAAACGACGTCGTCATACATGTTTAAGTTAAAAGTTTCCGAATCGATTGGTTGTTAAATTATAACAATCCATCAACAAATGACCGAGTTATTAACGTTCAAAATTATGACACACAAAGGTTACGCGACTATTTTGAAACTTTTAATTGACACCCGGCCCCATATAGTGAAGAGTAAGGCATTTTTAATGCCAAAAATCTTGTATGTTGGCTCTAATATGTACAACGAACAATATTTTGAAATCTAATGTTTGCTTATGATTACAGAAAATGATAGAAGTAATATGATATTCCAATTGATTTGAGTCTTTTGATGCACTGAATGAATATGAATGAAATAGTTGCTTTATTTTTTTTTGTTTCATATATTTTAACGTGTCATTGTTTGTTGAAATATCGTTCAAGTTTGTTTTAATTAACATTGTGTTCTTGTATGTTAACATCACATTTCGTAAGATGTGTGAAACTAAAGCAAAATCAGGTCAGTATCCTTTCATTGACTATCTTAAAATAAAACAGAGAAAGACTGCATTTATGAATGTTAAAACGTATCCATATCTTTGATTCCTTAATGATTAATGAAGATTTCATACTTAATACATACTGAAATAGATCGATCATTCAAGAAAATACTAGGCAGTACACCGTAGCGAAATAATATTAGATTAGTTTTATTCTCACACTATTAAATTCTGGGCAGGGCGTCATTGCATCAGATTTTACATGTTATCAATTTGTCATCATTGCGAATATTCAAAATGCGAAAACTCATCATTGAGTTCAACTGTTTGTCTCATGTACACACATAAACACGCAAACAATTTGCGATCTTGCGAACTGATTCGAATGTTCGATCTTGCGAACTGAATTCAATTTATAGGTTATGTTAGTTACTTGCACACGAACCGACTTCGACTATACCAATTCAAGGAGTACCGGAAGTAGTGGTCAAAACCTTCAAAAAAGATCTCACTTCATTTTCTAAGAGCCGCCTAAGCCGATTTCCACGAACTTGAGTTCAAATTAAAGGTCTTATGGTTCTCTATTGAATTTCATCCGTATCCAATTTCCAGCTTCGGAACTATAGGGTGAAGTGTGCTGAAAATGGCAGACAGCCATACAAAGCGACGGCGCAAAATAGGGAAAAATTCTTCTATACATGCCTTTTTCAATTTGTAGGTTATGTTAGTTTCTGGCTACTCGAACCGACTTCGACTATAACGGTTTCCGGATCCGGACAAAATGGACGGTATCATCATGTTATTCTCTACTTTATATGGTAACGGTACCCCCGTTCATCTTATCAGGGCTTGCAAATTGACGTAACAAATATGAACAAAAGAGTTTCACTCCCTGTGTTATTCGTAATAATGGAGAGTTACTGAGTTCGTTCATTAGTTCATGAACTCATGCACAAAATCTATGGTATTCGTTGTTTATAATATTTAAAAAAATGTGATATGTAATCAAATTTTGTCTTAGAGTGCAAATATTGGGTTCAAAAGTTCTTCATTCTCATACAGTACTAATGAGAGTGAACCATTCATTCCTTTGTATTGCTATAATTGAATTAACAATTAGTTCATGTGTTACTCTACACATAGATCCATCTTGCCCGCTGCGCGCCTCTTCTTCTTATACCGGTCGGATCATTATCGAGAATCATTTTAACCGGGTTGTTCTCCGACATTCTAACAACATGCCCGGCCCACCGTAACCGCCCGACCTTGGCCGTTTGGACGAGAGTTGGTCCTCCCAGCAACTGGTGCAGTTCATGGTTCATTCGCCTTCTCCACGTACCGTCTTCTATCCGCACTCCGCCAAAGATGGTTCGCAACACCTTCCGTTTAAAAACACCCAGTGAACGTTGATCCTCCATGAGCATTGTCCAGGAGTCGTGCCCGTAGAAGATAACCGATCTAATCAGCGTTTTGTAGATAGTTAACCTAGTACGACGGCGATTTTGCTCGATCGAAGCGTACTGCGCAGTTCAAAGTAAGCACGATTTCCTGACAATATGCGTCTCTGAATTTCTCTGCTGGTGTCATTATCGGCAGTCACCAGTGAGCCCAAGTACACGAACTCGACCATATCAATTTCATCACCGTCAATAAGAACTCGTAATGGGTGGCTGACATTATCTTCTCTCGAGCCCCTGCCTTTCATGTACTTTGTCTTCGAAAAATTGATGTCTAGTCCGATCCGCTTGGCCTCAGCTTTTAGTCTGATGTACGTATCTTCCATCTTCTCAAAGTTGCGTGCTATAATGTCTATATCTTCAGCGAAACCAAGTAGCTGGATGGACTTTCTGAAAATCGTGCCACTCGTGTCTATCCTCGCTCTTCTTATCACACCCTCCAAAGCAATGTTGAATTGCAGACACGAAAGGCCATCAACTTGCCGTTACCCTCTGCGAGTTTCGAAGGGACTCGAGTTTATGCTCAATACTCGGACAACGCACATCACTCGATCCATCGTAGCCTTGACCAATCGTATCAGTTTGTCCGGGAATCTGTAGTCGTGCATTATTTTCCATAGCTGATCTCGATCGATTGTGTCGTAGGCTGATTTGAAATCGATGGCGAATTCTTGGTCCGGGGCAGCACGTTGGCCCATAAATCCTGCCTGATATTGTCCCACAAATTCGTTTGCAATCGTTGAAAGTCGACGGCATAAGATTTGGGAGAGTACCTTGTAGGCGGCGTTCAGCAGAGTGATCGCGCGGTGATTGCAGCAATCCAGCTTGTCACCCTTTTTGTAGATGGGACACACGGTTCCTTCCATCCATTCACGCGGAAAAATCTCGTCTTCCCAGATCTTGTTAACGACCCAGTGCAGTGGTTTCACTAGTGCATAACCACCGTGTTTTAGTAGCTCGCTTGGTAGGTGGTCAAAGCCAGCGGTCTTATTATTTTTCATCCGGCTTACCTCCCCCTCAACATCTTGGAGGTCTGGGGCCGGCAGTCTATCGTCCTCCGCACGCGTTCCCAAGTTCGTTATCGCGCCGCCACTTTCGTATTCCGTAGTGGTCCGAATTTATATTCGCACATACCGCGAATATTGTTGATGTCCGAGAAAAATTTTCCGTCGATCAAAATGTGATCGATTTGGTTTTCGGTCTGTTTGTCAGGTGATTTCCAGGTAGCTTTGTGGATATCCTTGCGGGGAAAGAAGGTGCTTCTGACTACCATTCCTCGGGAGGCCGCAAAGTTGACACATCGTTGGCCGTTGTTATTCGATGTGGCATGCAGACTGTTCGGCCCGATTGCCGGTCGGTACATTGCCTTACTTCCTACCTAGGTATTCATGTCACCAATGACCATTTTTACGTATCCGCGTGGGCAGCCGTCATAGGCTTGCATTCTTTCTCGTTATCGAATCGCTATCGCTTGCTAGCGACTTGCAGTTCCATATTCCAAGTTTCCAATCGTAGTCCTTATTTCGTCTATGTCTAGGATGATTGTTTCGGATCCTATTCTCTCCTGTATTATTTGCAATAAATATTTTACGGGTGGCTTATAAGGCCTCGCCGGAGGATCATCGTGCTTGCTCTGTTTAACGTCCTAACTAGCACTTGGACGATCCCGTTGGTGGGGTTGCCACCTTGGATTTAAATGGTCGGGATACAGCATTTCATACTCAGCCGCTGGTTACCAGAACAGACACTGTTTGAAGCCGCTCCTAATATGGAGTATACATGCTCCGACATCCTCTAAAGAGGACCCCCTTCCCCGTAGCATACGTCCCACCGGGATTGGTTACCCGATCTTTCCTATGGTTGCTCGTACCCCAGCCGGCACCGTGGTGAGGTAGGGATAGGAGTTACTGGAAAAAAGGCTAAGAGCCACACTGGGGCCTGAATTAACCATTGTCCAGTCGTTTGCCAATCATTTATTTATTCTATTTTTATGCCATTCACAAATATTTACATTGTAAAATTTTTTAAAAATATCTATTCCTTAAATGGACATCAATTATGATGATTCCAAAGATACTTAAAAGATAAATTTTTGATACGAACACCCTCAACATATAAACCTGAACAAATGAAACGATTATATATCATAATGATCATTTTCAAGAAAGAGAACGTACAAACTGATTAATTGTATAAACAGCGATTCAAGAAAAGATTTTATATGGAAATGTTGAAACACTAACCGTGAACCAGTAATAGTGTAATGTTATTGATCCTTCGTTAAAAAGCGTGGACAATCTTCGGAAAGTGTCTGAAATTACTATGGCAGCAATATAAGGAAGAAAACATGTGACACAGTCCGTACAACATATTCTGTTACCTTAATTGATTTTCACTTTTGCATTACCTTCATTGATTTTCACTTTTGCATACATTTTTCATATGCAACAAACAATCAAAAACAGCACTAAACATAAAGAAACAAATCGTTCTGCATCTTCAAACGGGTGCCATGTATGGATAACCACCCGGATACGTAGTGGCGTCAATGCGGGATAGTTACATATCAGATGATATGAAGTACCGTAATCGCATTCACACAAATCACGCGAATAATACTCATCACGCTGAATAGGTGCCATGTGGTAATTGAGTTTTCAATGTCCAGTCAAAGCTCTGACCAGAATACTGCAATGATGCTTGGAAAAATGCAGTAGACACTTTGACATTTTCAGATTTAAATCTGGTAAAAATGCTTTTGTCTGAGCGCAAGTTTGCAAGCTGCGCCAGTAGCTGCCATGTTTGGATGCAGCCCAAGAACGAAACTTGTATTTTATCCAACTAGTTGAAAGTGGTAAAGCTTGTCCAGGACCAACGAAATCATTCGTTTAACCAGCTCTAGCCAATTCGTCACCTCATTCATTTCCAGTAATACCAGAATGGCCGGGTACATATAAGAAGTAAACAGCATTTGTAATACTGAGGTCTTCAATTTGAGTGATAACTAAATTCGATCGTCAATCATTCGAACTAAGTGCTTTTAAAGCTGTCTGACTTTGTTTGTCACAGATTCTCTGCTGAAGTGCCGATTGTATCCCACACAGAATCGCGTCGATTTCTGCTTGACACAGTACACTATTTACCAAGTAAATGAGACTGCTCTACCCTCATTTCACGACAGTAGACACCAGCACCAGTACGGCCATTCAACAGAGAACCGTCCGTATAACAAACTATGTGTTCATCATCAATTTTCTAATCACTGCTTGCCGAAGCGATGAACAAAGAGGTCGATTACTAAGCATTGCGTGTATCCAAATTGTGATACTTGAATGTATGCCATGGCCACGGGCTGCTTCCAGAATTGAATTGAAAGACACGTTATCAAATGCACCTTCAATATCTAGGAAAACTCCCAAGTGTCGGAATCTTCCATTTTACAATTCCAAATTGTAAAACACGTCTGTAGACAATGACTACTTCTTTCAACTTTCACTAAGAAACTGACTTGCAAACTCGTTGTTTAGAAAATTTCCAAATTTCCATGCCTACCTAGACTGAATCAATTGCATGTTTAGAAAATTTTCATGACTTCCTAGATTGAGTCATGTTTCGTTTCTGCTATATATATATATATATATATATATATATATATATATATATATATATATATATATATATATATATATATATATATATATATATATATATATATATATATATATATATATATATATATATATATATATATATATATATATATATATATATATATATATATATATATATATATATATATATATATATATATATTTATATATATATATATATATATATATATATATTTATATATATATATATATATATATATATATATATATATATATATATATATATATATATATATATATATATATATATATATATATATATATATATATATATATATATATATATATATATGTATATATATATATTTTTTTTTTTTGAATGTTCATGTATCATTCGGATTTAATTGCATTATCAACTTCATCAGTTCTGATGTCTACATCAAGCAGGATTGCTTTTGTGAGAAAGATTTTCCTATGTTATACACAACATCATGTAATAGGGTTGTAATGGACTTTCCACGCTGGTAACATTCCTGATATATTGATCAACTATCACTGTTTTAAGAAGAAATGAGCTAAGACTGATACGTCTGAAACTCTTCGCTTCCTGATAAGTGTCGCAACCACCTTAGGGAATAAATGTGCCCAGAAACCGTAACTACCTGAAAAAGTCTCAGGAACAGCTGTCGGTGATGGCTCCTGGAAAGTGAGTGTTAAAGAGATAGTGAAATACATCATCTTCATCAGACAGGTACTCCCTTCTTAAGAAACCGACATAAAAGTCATTAGATTTCGAAACTAACTTATTTAATCTGCTAGCCTTGTTGATACTAGAGACATTTGTGCAAAGACTTTTCCAACCACTTCACTCAGACGATCGAAGAGCATTTTTGTAAACTCTTCGAGCCGACAGGAATGCCTCCGATTCATCTCTGCGTTGGTGGTTCCAAACTCGTCTGCATAGTTTCCTTAGTCTAGCAAGTTCTGCATTTCACCAAGGAGTTCCTCTAGTGGCTCGCACGATCCGAAGCGGACCTCTTCATATACTGCAACTATGAGTGAGTTTCCAAATCATTTGGGGTTTCAATTGTTGGATTGTACCTGTAAAATCTAGTTCGAGCTCATCGGAGACGAGCCAATGCACCAACTCATGCGCAATTCTATCAGAGCAGAGAGTTACTTCCAAAACCTCCTCTCTTCCAGATCTCGGAAAAGCTGGACGATTTCATGCTTTGACTATATGCAGGTTTGCCTCCGATTCATCTCTGCGTTGGTGGTTCCAAACTCGTCTGCATAGTTTCCTTAGTCTAGCAAGTTCTGCATTTCACCAAGGAGTTCCTCTAGTAGCTCGCACGATCCGAAGCGGACCTCTTCATATACTGCAACTATGAGTGAGTTTCCAAATCATTTGGGGTTTCAATTGTTGGATTGTACCTGTAAAATCTAGTTCGAGCTCATCGGAGACGAGCCAATGCACCAGCTCATGCGCAATTCTATCAGAGCAGAGAGTTACTTCCAAAACCTCCTCTCTTCCAGATCTCGGAAAAGCTGGACGATTTCATGCTTTGACTATATGCAGGTTTGTACTGCTTACAAATTCCATCATATCAGAGCCTCTCGAATTTATATCTGTGCTGCCCCAAATGATATGGTGAGCATTGATGTCACTGACGATTATAAGTGGTAAATAGCTATCATATTGCCTTTCTGAAGTTTGCAGCTATCATACTGCCCTTTTGAAGTCATCGCTTTGGCTTGGTTATACGGCAAATATGCCAAACAATAGACATATTTCCTGTCTATGCCATCAATAGTCATACCAACTGCGACAGCACAAATATCCCGACTTGTGAGTTCCGATACTAGAGATACATCTAGAGCACTATTTGCAAGTATGCATGCACGAGGTATTTCACGTGGATTAATCATACCGTTCTTGTTCAGGGCAACGAAGACTATGTTGAATAAGTTTCCAACGTTGAATTTTCTCTTGGAAAATATGGTTTTCGAATCAAAGCTCTAGAAGCTTTACTCCTTACAAAGTCTGAATGGATTCATAGTTGCTGAACGTTTATGCTGGAGTTTGATTTGTGCTACTCTAACCATTATCAACTACAGTAATGAACACTCCATCGCCAGCACTTATCGTACAATAACTAGAAGAAACCAAATACATTGGCTTATAATCGCTTATAGTAAACCATGGAAGGATTTTTTCAAATGCTTTAATCATTTAAATCCCATGAGTTACGAATAATGAAATCGTCCACTGTGTCAGAACTTCGCTTAACACAGTAAGGGAAAAACCCAAGATATTCCGTTCACGACTGCATTGTTTAACGTCCTGCAGCCATTCAGTCATCGGCACGGAATACACCTTGAGAGTTCCTATTTGTGTGGCCCTTTATGACATGGAATAGGAAACCAGCGAATCAATTTTTGGTAGAAAATAATTCCGCCGGATGCCACACGGCTTACCTGTTTGGTGGACTTATAGCCTGTTCGCACTATACCGGGATGACCGGGACGGGACCGTCAGGGACTATCCGGGACGTTTTTTTCCTCATCGGCGATGACGCATTTTTCGCACCGTCGGCGCTGGAAAAAAACTCGACGAGGAATATCGGTGACAACCAAATGATAAAATCCATCCGGATCCGGGATTCCAATACATACACACGCCGGCAGCTCAGTCATCGCCGATGAGGAAAAAACGTCCCAGATAGTCCCGGACGGTCCCGTCCCGGTATAGTGCGAACAAGCTATTATACCACCGGTACAGATGGACCGTAGACCGTTATTCTTAGCCGGTTGGGAAACCGCTCCCGACACTACACGGCTATCTGGTCTGCTCAGAAAGGGAAGTTGACATTTATGGTCAACTTCCATGGGTGCCCGAGCAGCCGGAAACTATTTGTATTGCATTGCTAGTTTATGTTACACTTAGTCTGGATTTCTTCTATGAGATTCTTGGAAGCAAGATTAGATCAAAATATTATGCTTTATGAGGCTAAATCGAATTCTAACTATTCAATTAGGTTACACGACTATTGTTCGGTTAAATAATAGGGTCTAAGGCTTTATGCTGAGAGATAGTTCATTGTGTTCAGCCACCTTTAATTAAATCTATGATTGTCATCATAACTAACGCTCGTATCCGTACTGTATTTTACAGTATTGTACTGTATTTTCGACCCAAATACTTCGTACTGCTTTTTACCCTCAAATGTACTGTGTTTTAAAATGTACTGTGTTTTAGAATGTTCTGCATTTTTCTACTGAAATGTACTGTATTTTTCACATTGAAAAATAAATACAGAATATTAAGTCTAGCGCATTTCATTTCGATTTGCGGCTATACAAAACATCAGCAATACAACACGTAGCGAATGTAAATACATCCAAACAACAAATTGTAATGTAATGGGAATGTAGACTGCATACAACAATTTTTTTCTTATTCATTCTTGCTCAAAGCGCGTCACAATAACTAAATCAAAATCATTATCAGTAGTATCCGCTTTTCAAAACATGTTTGATGATTATTTCGTGCATTTTTTAGGTTTTATCGAGCTTAATCGAGCAAAAGCTATCACAGAGACGGCACTCGAACCCGTAGCTATCTCCTATTCGGGGAAATCTTTTTTTCAATTAAACTAGCCTACGTGTGAAGCACACAAAGAAACAGATTAATTGAGAGCAAAAACAGCTGGCAGAGGGGTTGTTATAGAGATATGACTACAATTGAACGGCGTAGTGCTCGAGCTGAAAATGCTCGGTTATTCTATTCAATTAAGATGTTTCTTCGTGAGTTTCACATGCAAATTAGTTTCCACGTATTGTTTAAACAATATTTCAAAATTATACTATTTACAGATAAAAGTACATATATTAAACTCCATAAAAAAATTATTCTGTTTATTTTTCGAATACGGCGGCTCTTTCATGGAAACCAATCGTTAGAAAACAAAAATCAAACCAGTTTCATATTCTGTTTTGGAATACGAGTGACACACAGTTGAATAACTTGGTATCTAGAAAATGTCGATTGGCCTTAATTGACGAAACGATTTTCTCGTATTGTAGCTAGTTACGGGTTCGAGTCCCATCTATGCGGTAACTTTTTCGCGGAATTCATTTCATAATTGTATTCGCACGTTATTTTTCCAATCTCCTTTTCTCGTTAGATACTAATCAAATTTATTGGCTTTTGTTGTTTATTTACTATTTTTAGTAAAAATGCGTACTGCAAAATGTACTGTTTTTCAAAATCGATGTACTGTATTTTCTTGACTTTTATGCCAAATGAACTGTTTTTCGTCAAGAAAAATATACGAGCCTTAATCATAACACAACTTTATACTGAATCCATTTGTGCGCCACTGTTTTGTTCGTAAATAAATGGAGATTTCAATATGCTCACGACTGGCTGAAAAATTTAAAAAAAATTTCAAGCGTACAATATTGGAACTCGAATCAATTAAATGAGGCAAATCCATTAACAAATCACCGAGACAAGCGACAAGAACTAGAATAGAGCTTATTCTCTTCTCTCAGAGATAGCTTGATCGATATTCACAAATTTATGTTCAAATGAAAGGTCTTATGGTTCTGAATCTTCTGAGTAGAATTTGTAGGTTATGTTAGTTGATGGCCACACGAACAGATATCGATTATACCGGTTCCGGAAGTACCTGCAATTTTGTTTTCTTTTTTGCTGGCCAAAACGCCCCCTTCTATTTTAAACCATTCAAGGCTTTCATAAACAAAAGTTTTATCACTAACACTATCTTTACGTTAGATCTTTCTGCTGTGCAAGTTTGGCAGTGGTCGTTTGCTGGAAAATATGAAAAAATTAAAAATACCATTAGGCAGCTATTCGATGTAAGGTTTTTCTTCGAATTTTCTCATAACAATCACTCAACGGGCGTTATGCCCCACCTTTGATTTAAAGGTATGCTTCGAGTTCAAATATTGTTTTAAAGATTTATAACGATCATTTAAACGAAATGTAGCGTTGGGAGGATAAAAAATGTTGTTTTTCAATTGTAATTAATTGATTTCTGATGCAAAGAATATCTTCTTTATCGACATTTCAAGGGGCAAATTGTATCATTGTTGTGGGGATACCTCTGATTTGTTATGAGGCATATTATACGGTTGCTGGAGCATTATGGCTATGGCAAGCGAAAAAACTGAGAATGGGGTCTTCTTGGAATATCTGTTTGTATCATTCAATTCTCATCACTTCTACCGGAATCATTGAAAATTATGTTCCTGAAAGGGATTGCAAAGAAAAACCTACATTCTCGAAGAAAAAATCTCAGTACATTTAGAAATATCTCAATGTTTTCTTAAGGGGGACATATTATAACACTTTACTCTACAATGAAACATTTCGATCGAGAAATAAGTAAAAAGGTAAACTTTTTCGCACTTTTGATTGTTTTTATCTTTTTGCCTTTCTCATAGAGAAAGACTATGCAATCAATGTGAAATCCGACTTTTGAACCGAGACACGGAGAGCCGAGTGTCATATACCATTCGACACAGTTCGTCGAGTACGCAAAATGTATGTGTGTGTACATGTGTGTATACGTGTGTATGTATGTATGTGGGTTAGAGAAAGAGAAAAATATGCACTTAATTTTCTCTGAGCTGGCTGAACCGTTTTTCACAAACATAGACTCAAATGAAATGTACTATTGGCCCATAGAAATCTTTTAAATTTAGTATGGATCTGACAATACAATAAAAAATGTGCGAAAAATAGCACAAAATAGGCACTCATTTATCTCCGAAGTGACTGAGCCGATTTTAACAAAATTAGGCTCAAATGAAAGGTACTATTGTCCCATAACTTGGTTTTGAATGTGGTATGAATCTTACGCCCGGTTCCAGAATCACAGGGTGATGCTGCAAATTCAAAAGTTTGCCTTCATAGAAAAATATGTGAAGATGATCTATTTTTTCAAAAATAGAAAATAAATATTTTAGTTTACAGGAAGTACCAGAAATAGTGGCCGGAAATGCCGGAAATAGTGGCCAAAATCTTCAAAATAGAACTAATTACTTTTCTTCGTGACCGCTCAAACGATTATCGCAAAACTTAGAATCAAATGAAACGACATACGGTCCTTTAAAGAATTGCTGAATTTAATGTGTTTAAATTTCAAGTCGTCGTATAGTGCGACGATGCAAAAGAGGGAAAAAAATGCTAAACTGGACTCAAAACTGCTAGAGTTTATAGGTAATGTAAATTACTGATCATATGAATCGACTTCGGCTATACCGGATCTCGAAATCCGGTTCCGGAAGTACCGCAAATAATGGTCAAAAACTCGAAAATGAACTAAGTTACTATTATCTGCAACGACACGACCGATTTTTCCAAACTTTGAATCATATAAATTTCTAACGGTCCTTTTTAGAATTGATAAATTCGGTCAAGATCTGACTTCCGGCTCCGTAATTACAGAGTGATGAGTGTTTGAAATTTTAGGCCTTCGTATAATGCGACAGTGCGAAAAAGGAAACAATCTTTTAACTTGGGTCTAAATATAACAATGAATATTTTTGGTTGTAGTACAGACCATGAAGAAATATCTAAAGAGTAAAATGTCATTTGGTGCATGCTGATAAGTTGTTAGGTTTGGAATACGAGTGGCACTCAGTTAAAAAACCTTTCTCATTAACATTTCATAAGAAATCGATGTAAGCTCCGATGGACTTTTTGACAATCTAATCCAGAACCGGAACACGGAGACGGTCATAATCGTAAAAAGTGTTTGCGGTCATCAAATAGCCAGGCCTACAAGTTCAAATAGTTATCAGATTTGCTTTGTAAATTTCGTACTTAACACATGGATCAATAAGTACCGAGACTAACAATGGAAACAACATTTTTTTTGCAAATTTTTTTTTCTTCAACATAATCACCTTTTAGGGTGATACAATGGTTCCAACGATTTTCCAATTTTTCAATACCATGTTTATAAAAAAATTTATCTTTCGCTTCAAAATAAACTTCAGTTTCAGCGATGACCTCCTCATTTGAGCCAAATATTTTTCCCTGGAGCATTTTTTTAAGATCAGCAAAGAGCCAGTAGTCACTGGGGGCTAAATCTGGCGAGTATGGGGGTGGGGAGGCAGACCAAAGCCCAATTCATTCAATTTCGCCATTGTTTTCATCGACTTGTGGCAGGGTGCCAGACTTTGCCAGCTGTGCGCCACTCAGATGACTGCCGCTTCGACTCTGTAGTGTAGTGATGTATCCATGTTTCGTCCATGGTCACGTAACGACGCAAGAAATCTTTTTTGTTGAGAGTGAATAGCGATAAACTGCTTTCTGAATCATCGACTCGTTGCTGTTTTTGTTCCATCGAAAGCAATCGCGGCACCCACTTGGAAAAAACCTTTTTCATGCTCAATTTTTCATGAAGGATAGTAAATACACTTCCATATGATATCTGTGTCATCTCAGCAATCTCACGGAGCTTCACTTTACGATCTTTCATTATAATTTTTGTCACTTCACTCACATTTTCCGGTGTAACGGCTTCCATCGCACTCAAAAATAAAAAATTTGGAATTGTCTATATAAAACAGAAACATGCATAGCTAATCCTTTAATAAAATAAGCAAATTTATTGGTGTTCAACAATACATTAAAAAAAAATATTATTCACTTAAATAACCCTTCGGTGACGTTGAGATGTCTAAATATTAAATTTACTATCAATTTCACTACAAACAATCGTACATACCCACATTCAGCCGTTTTTCTCACGTTGATGAATTTCATGTCAGAATTTAGTGCCATTTATACTCGATAGTGTAATCCATCGTTCTAGTGATTTCAATAGTAATTTCCCGAGGCGTTAATAGACGTAATAGGTGAGTATTTAAGTTATAGTTATAAGTTATATGTGTGATATGTTTTAAATAAAGGCATCAGTTTCGGTAAGTATCCTTTAAAAAAAAATAAAATATTTTGGCTTGTTTGCTTTGATTAATAGTACAATTCATTTACATAGTTATAAATTTGAATAACAGAGTAGTAATGTTTGCAATTAAAATGAAACAATAATAATCTAGCCAACAAAATGAATTGCATCTATAATCTTTACTAATTAAACGTACCTAGTCTTTGTATTCAATCACATTGTCCATTGCTTAAAAAACAAAGTCTCTCTGGTCCGGTTATATTGTTTATTTTTTTCTCTTCCTGGTTTTTTTACAGGTGCTAAATATAGGTTACAAAACAAGGAAAATAATAACACTAATGTAGTTCGCAGAGGAGCGTATATGAACAGTTCCAGCATTAACAATAATAACCAATTTGTATCAAAATCTTCACATCGAAACAGTAGCATTGATAGAGATGACGCAAGCTTACCAAATTGTGGTAATGGTAGTAAAAACGAGCATAATATGGGAGGCACAGTTAATGAGCATCGCGAGGAGTTGCTAGATCTAAGAGATTTGGATTTATCACAATTACGATTATCGAAGAAAGATCTAGAAGCATTATCTAATATCACTCCGGCTTTGTCGCAACGAGTACAAGAACAACTACTTGCACAGCTTCCCCCTCAACAAGCCAAAAAACTTTCCAGAACTTTGTCTATGCAAAATGCAAATAATGTTAACAATCATAATGCAATGGATTCTCGAATATACACAAGAAGTGTTAGTAGCACAGCAAACCGCTCCAGAAATAGTGTCACCCCCACAAATGATCTTTTCGAAAACAATGATTGGTTGTCCAAGTTAAATGCATGTACGATGGTTGGAAACTCAACAGAACTGGCATCTCAAATACCATTTATGCAACAAAATAACAACAATGATTTTAAAATACCTTCCACTGTTTCTTCGTATGTGAATCATGAATCAACTCGTTCTTATGAGCAGTATACACCATATTCATCTAATTCTAGCAATACTAAGTTTGAAAAAGCAAACTTACTAGACAATGATAAAAAATTATTCAAATATCCCACAAACGATATCACAAGAAGACCACCAACGGGTTGTATTTCACCCCCTCCGATATATTCGTCATCAGGCAATGCAAGTCAGCGGACTGGAAAACGAATTTCCAGATTCCTTCGTCCAGACTTTTTTGATCATCCAAAAGAATCGAGTGAGCAAGAACGGTTTAGAAATGAAAAAGAGACGCAGAAAATCTTAAGAGAAATACGAGGGAAAAGTCAAGAGAGAACCGTTGACCATTTCGATACAACCCATAGTAATCAAAGCGACCGCCTAAGTTATTTTATGGAAAAATACAAAGATCTCAGTACAGAGTGTGCTTCATATAATCAAAAAATTCCATGTGATAGAGCAAATGCTTCCAAACGTTTTGATGGGTTCGAATCTCAATTGCGTCGAAGTGTATCTAGACCACGAGAATATAATGCAGCCTTAGACAATAAATCAAATTCGTTTTCTGACGAAGTACCGGATGATCTAAACAGTATTTCGCAAAAGCAATCATCTGAAATTGAACAACACAAAACCCAATATTCAAATGTAGGTGATAAAGATCAAGAAACAGATCGTCGGACAACCCCAGAACAAAGCTCAGCTAAAAACTGTTTAGAATGTAGTAGATCAGTAACGGAACTATCTCAACAAAATTGTTTCAATGATAATAATAATCATGAACCTCTGACAGAACCAATTGTTGCTGCAAAACCTGTGAAAACAAAAAAACTCAAAGTAAAACCAAAATTGGACGCTGATGGGAACCCGATTGTAGTTTCCGTTAAAAAAATTAAAAAAGTAGTTAAACCGACTACAAATAGTTCACCTATAACAGCTCCGATTGCAGAAAGCATTGAAAATACGAAAGATTCAGACGACATGCTAAAAGTAGTTAGAAAAGAATCAAAATTAGTTAGACCAAAGTCATATCCCTCCAAAGATCCCGACATGCTAATTTCACATCATCCAACATCAAAAGAACAGTCATTGTCAAACTCAAGTTCAAATACGAAGAGTAACATTAATTTACAGAAACCGGAATCAAATATTTCAGCATCAACACACAAATCCAACAGACCCAAGAGCTTCCCTAGTTCTAAGCTGACTCCGCCTAAGGAAACGAAAAATTTTAAAAGCTTCGACGGAAACTCTGTTTCATCATCAATCACAGAAAAAAAAGACACAGGAAAGTCACAAGAAAAATCTGTTTTAGTTGACAAATCTCCCAGTGAAATCGATTTAGAAAAAGAAAAATCCCCTTCGTTATCGAAAACCGTTGTC
The DNA here is from genome assembly GCF_030247185.1 of Malaya genurostris. Classification (NCBI taxonomy): domain Eukaryota; kingdom Metazoa; phylum Arthropoda; class Insecta; order Diptera; family Culicidae; genus Malaya; species Malaya genurostris. The sequence continues at coordinate 78,597,543 of NC_080570.1, read as the reverse complement.
TCGACAATAAATACAGATGGAACAACAGTTCCTGAAACTACTAAGAAAGTCCGCAAGGTTATACGCGTTATCAAAAAACCGATTGTTGCGAAAAATTATTCTTATGATAACAAAACCATAGATGCAGTCTCTGTAGTACCAGATGGCTCAGGTGACATTAGAGAACAAGAACAAGTTGAAACTCCCGAGATGATCGAGAAGGAAAAATCAAATTCACCTGAAAAAAAAGTTAAGCAGAGTTTTCTAGCTAGTATTGGACAAAAATTTGAAAAATTTAGAGAAACAAGCAAAATGATGAAGGAGAAGAAATTTGTTGCAGATACCAATGTAGCTGCCGGAAATGAATCAACAGATGATAACTCTTGCGCCGCTACAACGAAAAAAGAAAAAAAGAAAAGTCGTAGTGTCTCGAATGCCGCAACTATCTCGGATAACACGCTCGTCGTTGAGAATACCCGGAAATCTAGGATCGATAAAGTCATAAGGAATCTGAGAGACATGTCCGTACCGCGAACACCAGAACTAACAGAATCAAACCTTCTTAAGCGCGCTGTCAGTGTCGAAGAAATACCAGAAACATTCAACAAATGTGGAGTCAGTAAGGTACTAGGCTTTTTTAAAAAAATTGAAAAAGATCCAAAAAATAACAAAATTTTCAATACAAAGTCATCTAGTCATATCAACACGATGGATGTACCGGTACTTGAAACAATTTCTGCGAATGAAAATATCGAAACAATTCAAGAAGAGGACCAGATAAAGGAAAGACCAAAATCGGGAGGCTTTGTTAGCAAAATAAGAAGACCCTACAGAGGAGCAAGAAGTGACACTATGCTTACTGTAACTGAACAACAGTGTAAGTCTAGTAGCTTGGTACGAAAACAACAAACCAACGATTTACAGACACAAACATCTGTTAAATATAGCTGCCCAGATTGTAAGAAAGAAGATCCTAGTAAAGACATTCAAAAGAGGCATTCCTCGACATCCTCTGACGCAGAACATCTTCTACAAAACGAGAAAGAACGCGTCAAGTGCAATCGCCAAACTTTGACACTAAATTTTCGCAAGCTTCCTGATGGTGGCAATGTTCAAGGCAATAATAATAATTACAGTTACCCTCCTCCACTACCTGTAGAAGTGCAGAACTTTCAAGGTAACACCATTGGCACGAGCACTATTACAACTAATAACAATAACAACAATAAAAACAACAACAACAACAACAGCACCAGCTACAGTAACAACAATACAGTGAACATAAATATGCTTACCCCATCTTATGACAGTATCACAAATTACTCTTCTGGGTCTAGAAGTAGTCCATTCGACGATTGCAATTCTTCCAGTACTTTCATGTCTCCATCTGAAGAACACGAGCTGTATTCTGACAATTGGTCAGTTTGTTCTGATGAGCAAAACAACAAGCGTAGCGCTTCACCTTTTGCTTCACGACGATCCAGACTAACCTATATGAATTCTATCTCTCCGGTAGATAACGATTCTGGAAGCGTTATTGAAAGGATACGTCGGAAGAGTTTCTACACTCGATTCAATGACAAAAAGCCACATAGATGTAGCACTATAGTTGCACCGGGTACTTCAAAGGAATACCACCGTGATCTATCCCTTCCAATAGCTGGGTTCTCTGGCCCTAGGTTGAAAGAGTATGGTAAGTCGTCGTCGTCCTCAATTTTGCGCGCTTCATCTAGTGGTGATCATACAAAAAACAATTACGACTACTATCTTTCACTCATCAGAACTCCAAGTATCTCCAAGAAAAAGTATGCTGATTCAAACGACGGCTATCCCAAATCGTTGCTCGTCAATAATGACCACCCTCATCATGACCATTACCATCATTATCATCTTTCTGTGCCTAACGCATCACGGAAGTTGAATATATCTAATAATGACTCCTTAGACAAACCCAACTACAATATTCCGACAAGCAAATCCTTGTTGAGAAATATATACTACGATACTACGTCACCTGTGTACTATACCACATACAATCCACGGCGGCGATCATCTTTTGCGAGTAGTAGCACAGCAGCTAATCTAACTTCATCTTCTTCGTCAATAGCATTAGATACTACCACCACAGGGACAGATACAGTACCTGGAAAGTCAACAGTATCATCTACTGCAACTCTGTCTGGATCGGATGGGCTACTTAGTTTCAGTACCGAATCTCGAAAACTTCGACCATACAATAACAGAAGTGTCTCAATGCTTAATTCCTCGTCGAGCAGAGACTCAAACTACAGTGGATGTGAAACTACGGGTTCTATAAGGTAAATAATAACATACCTACACAATACCGAACCCAAATTAAATGCTTACATAAATCATAAATGGTATAACATGATTTCGGCGGTCATTGAATCTATTTGTAATCCACTTTTTAGGGCTTTCTTGATAATATAAATCGATTTTATTGAATATAATTGGGTAAAAACGGATTGAACGAACTAGTACCTCATGATCAAAAAAGAACCGGAATTTTATTAAAAACCTATTTTAATCCACCTAGTGGTGTAATGATGCCTTTCTCATATTACACATTACATCATAAAAAAAATCGTGAAATTCGCAAAAACAACTGTTTATTGAATGGTCGGATCTAATCTCACAAACTCTATAAAACCTGTTTACCCTGTAGTTCCTGAACCGAAAGTAGTATCCACAACAAATTGAAGAATTCCGTATGAAACTGTAAGACTTTTCTTTTGAACCTATAAGTTTGTGAAAATCGATTTGGCCATCTCCAAGAAAAGTAAGTCAGATCCTTTTTGCAGTTTTTAATCATTATTTTCAATTCTTCCGAAACCGGATTTAGACAAACGGAATAGCTGAAGTTGGTTCGCTTGCTACCAACAAATATGACCTACAAATTGGAACAGTTTTGAACGTAGTTAAACCTATACTTACTTACTATCTCATGCTCTATTTCGATTAAACCAATTAAACGAAATCTAATAAACGAAACGAACCTGCGTTTCTGTTACTTCTGCATATATAAGGCAAGCTAAACAGCATAAAACATGTAATAGGATTATTATTATTATTATTATTATTATTATTAATATTATTATTATTATTTTTTTTTTTATTATTATTATTATTATTATTATTATTATTATTATTATTATTATTATTATTATTATTATTATTATTATTATTATTATTATTATTATTATTATTATTATTATTATTATTATTATTATTATTATTATTATTATTTATCAGCCAGTTTTATGGGATTTGTACCTGTTTTTAACCATCGTTCGTGGAAAAATACTAATAAAATTGGTAATTTTTCACTTATCACGCTTTAGTTCCGGAACCAAAAGTCGGATCGAGATAAAATGTTCCACAAATTTTTAGGATATTATAAGACCTTTCATTTGAATCTTAGTTTGCGAAAATCGGTTGAGTTGTTCCAGAGATAATTGAGTGTAAACTTTTTCTCAAATTTTCACATATTACCATATAACTCCGGAACCGGAAGTAACATTCAAACGAAATTCAATAGCAAGCTATGGGACCATAATACCTTTTATTTGAAACTTAGTTTGTGAAAATCGGTTCAGCCATCTCTGAAAAAGGTGAGTGCATATTTTTTCACTTTTTTGGTACATATCATCCTATATCTCCGGAACCGGAAGTCGGATCAGAATGAAATTCAATGGCAGGCTATGGGACTATGAGACCTTTTATTTGAATCTTTGTTTGTGAAAATCGGTTCAGCTATCTCTGAGAAAAGTGAGTGCATATTTTTGTTACATACACACACACACGGACACATACACACACAGACATTTGCTCAGTTCGTCGAGCTGAGTCGAATGGTATATGACATTCGGCCCTCCGGGCCTCGGTAAAAAAGTCGATTTTCACAGTGATTGCATAGCCTTTTTATATGAGAAAGGCAAAACGCAAAATTTCAATTTTTCATAAATTTCTTTATTATCGCCTTCAAAGTACTCTCCTCCTGCGGCAATACATGCATGCCAACGCTTGATCCAATTTTCCATACAAGTTTTATAGGCCGCCGAAGGTATGGCTTTAGTTCACGCAGCGAAATCTCTTTTATGGTCTCTATGGTCTCAAAACGCGACACAACCAACGCTGTGTGAGCCGGCGCATTATCGTGAAATTCAACTTTTTTGGCACCAGCCGAGAAGCGACTCGTATGCCTGTGTTTTTCCTAGACACGATTCACCAAAGGCCTTTTCTAACATTTTCAACGTTTCGGAACACCTAAATCCAATTTCTACACAAAATTTGATGCACGCACGTTGTTCTTAATTTTCATCCATTATAAAAATCGCCACACAAAAATTTTTCAACTTCTTTGTATAGACGCCAAACAAAAACTACTCGTACGATATGCGTCAAAATTTGACAGAATGTGTTTAAAAGTGTTGCCAACGTTGAGAGAATAAAAGCTTACCGATTTGACAAGCGCGGGAATTTTAAAATGAAAATTCCGGTTCTTTTTTTATCATAAGGTATTGTCATTTCCATTGTATGTAATTGGATCACTGAAGTTTTCTTCGTAATATGGACCACTATTGCTAAGTCGCAGTAAATCTGCTTTGGGATTCTAAAGCAGAATCTCGATGGTGTTGAATCCAGGTCATCCTTGGAGTCATGTGATCTGTTTGCAAAGTTCTTTGCTTCGGTGTTTGCAGAAAAAACAGCCTCCGGTATCGATGCGGAGACCGCCGCGGTGGATGTTCCTGAGAATTTAGTGCACATTGACACATTTTTGGTTACTCCCGATATGATTGTTGCCGCAGCGAAGACGTTGAAACGATCGTTCTCTGCCGGACCAGATGGCATACCTGCAGCGGTGTACAGTCATTGCGCTTCTGCTTTAGCCGATCCTTTGTGCACTATATTTAACAAATCATTTGAGCAAGGTATTTTTCCGATGACTTGGAAGCAGTCTTTCATGTTTCCTGTATACAAGAGCGGTGATCGTACAAATGTTAGAAATTATCGAGGCATAACCAATTTATCAGCTGCATCTAAACTGTTCGAAATAATTGTGAGCACTAAGGTACTTTTTCGTACTAAAAATTACATCTCTACTGATCAGCATGGATTTATGCCAGGTCGTTCAGTCAGCACGAATCTCTTAGATTTCACTTCCAGTTGTTTTTCGAGTTTGGAGAATAAAGTACAAATTGATGCAGTATACACTGATCTGAAAGCAGCTTTCGACCGAATTGACCACCGAATACTCTTGTGCAAGATGTTGCGGCTGGGCGCCACACAAAAGTTTACTGACTGGCTACGCTCTTACTTATGTGGTAGAGTCCTGCGAATTAAGCTCGGCTCTTGTGTATCATCTTCGTTCTCAAATTTATCAGGAGTTCCTCAAGGCAGCAATATGGGTCCACTTTTGTTTTTGCTGTTCTTCAACGATGCTGTTTCGGTGCTCGGAGTTGGCTGCAGATTAGTATATGCCGATGATTTGAAATTATATCTTGAAGTTCGCTCTATTGACGACTGCATCCGGCTTCAAAAACTTCTAGATACATTTGTCGCCTGGTGTCGTAGAAACTGGTTGATTGTCAGCATTTCAAAATGCTAGGTCATAACGTTTCACCGAATACTGAACCCAATTCGATTCGACTATGCAATTGATGGACAAACGCTCCAGAGAGTTGACCATGTTAATGACCTTGGTGTTTTGTTAGATGCCAAACTTACCTTCAATCTGCATCGTTCATCTGTAATTTCAAAAGCGACCAGGCAACTAGGTTTTATTGCAAAGATCGGGCGGGACTTCAAAGATCCGTATTGTTTGAAGGCGTTATATTGCTCTTTGGTTCGTCCAATACTGGAAAATGCTAGCGTAATTTGGAGTCCTTATCAACTTACATGGAACTTACGGATTGAGCGCGTTCAGAAACGATTTGTTCGTCTTGCTCTAAGAAACCTTCCCTGGCAGAACCCGCTTGATCTTCCACCATACCACGATCGCTGTCGACTGATCGGACTCGACTCATTGGAACGACGCAGAAAAATTCAGCAAACTACTTTCGTGGCAAAACTGATCAACGGGGATATCGACTCACCGAAGATTTTGTCTCAACTCGATTTTCGTGCTTCACAACGATCACTGCGCTCTTCCAGTTTATTTCAGCCGAGATTTCATCGAACGACGTTCGGGTATTACGAACCGATAACATCATGCTTGAGGACATTTGGCACCGTTGAACACCTTTTTGAATTTGATGAACCATCACACAAATTCGTGCAGAAAGTACAGCGATCTACAATTTTATGACTTGACTAAACCAATTCATTAAGACCATTTTATTGTCAGATGAATAAATTTAATAATAAATAAATAAATAAAATGATTCGTATGGCCATAAATCACCCTTATTCTGAATAACGACGTATTGATTTTTCGATCGAATGTGGTTCGGTCGAATCCGAGCTACTTTTGATTTGGCTAGCGTTATTGGGAATACAAATGTAATACGATCGAAAAATCAATACGTCGTTATTCAGAATAAGGGTGAATATGACGAATAAATTGCAATAGTTTTGAGTCCAACTTTGAAGCTTTTTTGGATTGCCATCTTGTATATCGGTATGAATATCACCCTGTAATTCCAGTATCGGATAAAATTCATTAATTTTGTAAGGATCATTTGAATTTTTGTTTTTGAAATTCG